>NC_041389.1:72947750-72953804 GCF_002162155.2 Triticum dicoccoides
AGGTCTTCGAGCAGCTGGGGAAGGGAGGAGAGAGAAGGGCAGTGGGAGGAGGGAGCAGGGAGCAGGGCGGCAGTCGGACGAGGAAGGAGGGAGGAGCGAGGGCCGCCGACGCGAGGAGGGAGGAGAGAGGAGGGCCGTGGGAGGAGGGAGAGAGGAGGGTGTCGACAGGAGGAGGGAGGGAGGGAGGCAGATCACCTTGGGGGAGACGGCGCGCGACGGAGTAGGCGAGTGAGAGTGTGAGGGGAAGAGTGAGGATGCGCGTGGGCCGGGGTGTGCATAAGGTACCCATAGTAGTAGCGTTGGGCCGTAACCACTGCTACTGCTAAGATCCATAGCAGTAGCGTTTTAGTGGAACAAGCGCTACTGCTATGATCATTAGCAGTAGTGTTTTTGTGGAACCGACACTACTACTAGGCTATGATCATTAGCATGTAAAAAAGCATCAAATTAAAAAAACATTGGTCATCATTGATCTTTTTGTCTAGAATCTAAATTGTCGGCATGCATCTTCGCATGTTCCTAAACAGGCGAAGATTCATATTGCCGCAGATCCTACACATAGAGCATAATGAAGATCAAGTGGTTGTGATAGTTTGAGAAGCACCATATTTAAGGTGGTAAACATTCTGTTCGTGGAGCAAGGTGGGACTAAACTTTGGTCTTAGGAGGGGACTGAATTTAGCAGTAGCGCTGGTCAGAGGAAAGCGCTATTGCTATATACAATATCAGTAGCGTTGTTTACGTATGAGCGCTACTAGTATACCTAGCCAGCCTGCAACGGTCTGGCAATTATAGTAGTGGCGTTTTTTATAAATACAGCGCTACTGCTATATGCATAGTAGCAGCGCTCTTTGTGCCCGAGCGCTACTGCTATTTAGCAGCAACGCTTCCTTGTAAAAAGCGATGTTGGTGAGCTCCTGTGAATAAGCATTTCCCTAGTAGTGCATATCTACCTGTCCTGTCTTGCCAATGAGAAATCCCAAACTCCAGGTTACCAGAAATTTATTCAGAGGCTTAGGAGTTGCACCCGAAAAACGGACCCAGATCTAAGATAAAGGTGTGCCCTGTGGCTCCTTTTGCTTTCCCTCATCGAATTCCATGATGATGTTGGTACTCGGCACTCTACACATACCGAACTTAAGAATATGAACCTGATCCTCCTTAGTGGGAAACTCCACCTTGTAAGTCTGCTCCTCGAGCCTCACAAGGTTCCACTGAAACCTGCCTAGTGCAAGCTCTTTTAGATGTTGCACTTAAACCTGCCTAGTGCCTAGACCATTTTCTACATATAGTTTGAACCCAAAGTTCCAAACCATGGGCCAGTCAGAGGCAACCGGAATGTTGGACCCTAAACTTAACTTGTACATATAGAACTACGAAAGGTATGAGGTACGTACAGAACTGCGAAAGGTATGAGGCACGTACGAACGGCGGCTAGCTTGGTGTGTGCTTGGTGTGAGGAGCTTCAGTGTACGTATTTGTGCATGCACCGGAAGAGCAGACGGTGGCGCCGGCACGGTGGCCCGTGGCCGGCTGCAAGACCTTGCGGGACATGTGCAAGACCCCTTTAGCAGATCGTTGGGCCGATGATCCTGATTGGGGTCTTCCAGTTCCTCATTGGCTTTGTCACCGTCGCCTTCGTCGACCACTTCAGCAAGGTCGAGCTCAACAGCCATCTCAATTGTCAACAACGTCGTCGAAGGCCTTGTCTTTGGGTTCCTCATGCTCCGTATGGAGTTGACTATTGTCAACAGAGATCTCAGTGGTGGTGGGGTGGTACGTGCGCTCATGTCACTCATCTCCAGCGGCGGCTCCACTACCAAGCCATTGGTCTCACATGACATAACGCTAATGGCGTGTGGTTAAACTGGTTGCTAAACTGGTTGTTATCCATGGACTTAAACGATCTGAGACCAATTTGTCTTTGTCCAAACCAAACCAGCCAAATATATTAATTACAAAAGTCCACACCAAACCAAATTACAATAGATGCTCAACCCATTGCAACCAAACCAAAGCAGCCCAATAGGAAAACCAAATTGAAACTATGGTTCGAGATCAAACTATTACCCGATTTAGTTGCACTATCTATGCCTCAGTCATGAATCCATTTGTCACCCTCACAATGCCTGGAAAAGGGTTGTCCAAGGGCTGTGTGGTCTGGCATAAATCTGGTGATTCAAAAAACATCAACTCTTGACAACAGACACTGCAAGGAAAAGGGCTATAGATAATCACTACTAGGGAAAAGCCTAGCAGCAGAACGGGTTTTAGGCCTATCAGCAGCGCGGGTACCCGCGCTACCAATAAGGCGCTACAGCTAATAGTTAGTAATAGCGTGGGTTGAACCCGCGCTACTACTAACAAAGTTAGTAGTAGCGTGTGCCACCCACGCTACTGCTATTTAGTACCCGCGCCACTACTAACAAAATAGTAACAGCGTGTCCATACTACCAATGCTACTAGTATCCTAAATACTAGTAGCGCGCAGTCTTTTCCCACGCCACTACTAACTAATTTATAATTAAAAAAAATAAAATCGACCAATTCCATTTTATGCATACAGTTCCCAGTAAACACAACAATAGTGAGCACTGCTGGGCTCCTATTTCATGGTTAACCAGAAACCGAAGGAAATAAATCAGCCAAAAAACCTCATTATGCATTGCAACTCACAAATGACCACTTCAAAGAACATGCAAGTATCTATGTCATTAACAATTGCAAACATAAGTTTCTTTTTACTACAGTTGTTGTATGTACTATCACACAGTTCCTCATTCTGTTCTCACTCAATAATAAGAAAAATGAAAAGAAAAGATAGAGATAATCTGCCGCAATTGCACTTCGGTGTCATGGATTCAATCTGCCGCTTCAACATCTCATTATCCGGCTGCACTCTGTCGCTATCTTCTACCTATGAATAAAAACAGACCTTGTTAGAGAAGCAAATGTGAAACCTTATTACAACATGTATGCTAAGTCGCTAACCCATAGAGACAGCTAGAACAAATGTGGAAACTTTCCATGTTGCCGAGTAAGTATATTAACTAGACAAAGTTAGATGACAGTGAAGCTTAAAGCTGCAGTAAGAAATATTAGATATACACATTTTGAAAATCAACCTCAGAAGTGGATACTCTAGTAGACCTGCAAGAGCAGATATGGTAGTAACCAAAATCCTATAAAGATTCGAGGTTAAAGATTATAAATCCAATTTGTCATTAGCATAAAAATATTAGTTCCATGAAGAAGTTTGTCAAGAGATATTTTCTAGTGTTTCTAAGACAGTGACTGAAACATAATGAAAGAAAACATGTTTCTGCATTTTAATTAGGGGGAGCTTTAGTTCTAAAATACAGGAACTGTGACTGAATGATCATATATACTATTAGAAAAACAGACCAAAATCCCCGCAGAACAAAACAGACCAAAAAAATTAACTTCCTACTTACAGTGGCAAGAAAATCTTATATGAATGTCTTATAATAAATAATGCTAACCATGAAGTCTTCTTCCATATAACAAAGGAGCGACGAAACCAAAAAACCTGTAATTCAAGTACGACATGCAGTTAGTTAATTATTTGCATGTCAACAGTTCTAACGTCTAGCTACAGATCTTCAAAGTAAAGATTGTGAACTCTATTAGACATGATTATATCAATTAGACCAAATAGAAAATAATTCAATATGTTGTATATCCATTAAACGAAGTTCAATCTATCTTCTGATTATTAGTGTTTCAGTTAGGTGATTAGTCCTTCTACGGCCGCCAGTTAATAAGTGAGCCATGACTTTTTACAGTAAAAAATGCAAAGGAAATAACAAGTTAGTATTTTTCCAAATCTAATTATACGGCCACGTTGAGTTACTAATTCTGGTCGGACACTAGTAACACAAGAAAAACTCCCATGCTTTATCGGTGCACATTCACCATTTGATAGTGTGATCATTTGAGATCACTAAATCATCTTCTATACAACGTAGGCCAGTAACATTTACATCAGCTTGAAACAGAGACACCAAAAAAGGAGGAAGTATTAGGCACACATTTACCTTGTCAGAAATCAGATACTCGGCATGCAAGCAATCTGAACATTTTCCTTATCAATGCCAAGTTCCTGCCCACCAAACTGGTTGCATGGAAAAGCAAAGATCTCAAAACCTGTAGTCCCATAAAATTGTTAGCATAACATATCGTAACTCAAATTATCATCAGCCTATATGTACTTACATCTTTATAAATAAATCGTTTTGTTTATGAGTGCAAGCATATTTGATTATTATTGTACTATTATTGCATCTATGCTTAATTGGGAGCATACAACTGTTTAAGTTCTTGCATACTATTCTTAATTGTGGGGTCATATTGTTCTGAACCTTTTATTATGTCCATCACATGCAGGTTTGAAGGTGCTGTGAACGTGCTGTGATTTTGGACAGAAGGAAGGAAGGAAGAATACAGGGAACTTGGGAGTTACAACTCTTTAGGAACATCCATCTTGGCAGTGCTAGTACAAGAAAATGGCAGCTACTGAACATGCGTGTAGTGCACAAAGGGATAGCAAATACAGTTGAGTCTATTAAGCCCTCCACTGTAGTAAGGCAGCCATCTCCATCCTCCTCTGAAACCACTTGACAAGGTCCAATGCTCTGTCACTGCAATCCCTCTTCTTCTGTAAATTGGTCTGCAAGAACTCCTATCACTGTAAAAAATTTGCGACAGCAAACATATACTACAAGGACATATCCACGACGCGCTTAACAATAGAGAGAGATGCTACAACCAAACAAATCATGACCAAACACATATCATCCAGTCCAGGACTTGCTCACTGCTATTTTGCTTGCAGATTCTGCCTTCAGGTTACAGTAACCAACTGAAAATAATACTACATACAAATCACAAGTAGTCTTTACCCTACGTGCAAATACAAATACTTGGTTCTCTCAACCGCATAAAAGTGCAAATACAAATCACAATACAAACTGTCCGCAGATAATGCACAATGTACGACACTCTTCTTTGCCGATCAAACTTTTGATTCATATGGGATCCCTATAAGCAGCACATTGGCTCATTGCGACAAGAACAAAATTCAGAAGTGTGGTAGGGGTATCAGTAATTTTAGGAGGAAATTATTGGCGCTTAATTGAGGAAACTGAGCGTGCACGTGGTGTTTCTTGGACTTACTAATTTTCTATCTTGAGTTGGACTTCAAGATGTTTTTATTTTCTTTGAGAAACAGATTGAGACGTTGACTGTCAGCATTGTGCGTGTTAATTCAAAATGATCCGGTCTCCGGATATCCATTCTGTCACTTTTCGAACACTTTGTGGTGTCAGGTTGGTTACATGCTGGAAGGAAGCATCGAACTTGTTGTTTATTAATATATATATATATATATATATATATATATATATGCAAAAACGGGTAGCAATTAGCCTAATCAGTGTCTGTTGGGACATCAATCCCTGCATAAAAGTGCAGTAGTTTTCTTCAATGGAATCCTTGTGACATTCCAGTCTTGGTCTCCAATGTGACCAACCAACCAGAGATCTAAATAGTGCAGCATCTACGTACAGAACATGAATAAACTTGATCGATTGCCTTGGGCAAGATAGAGATCTGTGAAGAGGGAGGAAGGAGAGGAGAGGAGAGGAGGGCATACCTCGGCTAGGAGTTGCTGCTGTGGGAGGCGCAGGTGGAGCCTTCGTGTACCTCGCCGGCTCCAACATCCATGCGTGGCGTCGGCCCACAGCAGGGAGGCGTCGGTGGTCTCTTGTGACCTGCGTTGCGTGAGGAATCCGGCCAAATTGAATCAGAAAATGGCAATTCAAATTGAATCGAACAACATCCGGGATCTGGCCAAAATCGTGACCAACACACACACACACACGCATGAAGGGAAGGTAGGGGGGAGAGACCTCCATGGCGTTGGTCGGAGCACCATCTCCATCTCTCTCCCTCACGTGGGCATACTTAGGAAGACATACGATCGAGGGCGGAGAGACCTCCGGCGGTCGTATGACACGCTCAGGGCGGCGGGCG
>NC_041389.1:72954112-72969269 GCF_002162155.2 Triticum dicoccoides
GGGGCATGGGGGCGGACGGATGGAGGAGAGGAGGTGGAAGGGAGGCCGGCGGCGAGTGGGTTGGGAGAGGAGAGGAGGTTGGGGATCTGGATCGGGCTCCGTGGTTTTTTTTTGAGACAGACGGGAGTGGGTGGACAGGGACGGTTGGTGGGGTGGGGGTGGGGATCGGGCCGGGGTGGACACGCTTAGTAGTAGCGTGGGGTCTCATCGGCGCTACTACTACTTACTTAGTAGTAGCGCTGGTTTTATACCCCTCGCTACTACTATGGCCTATCCCGGGGGCATTGTTGGAGACCATTTAGTAGCAGCGCGGGTTTATACCCCTCGCTACTACTATGAACTTAGTAGTAGCGCGGTTTTTACACCCCTCGCTACTACTAATTAGTAGTAGCGCTCATTTTTAAACCGCGCTGTTGATAAACTTCTGTGTATAAGGTTTTCCCTAGTAGTGAATATGGACATTAATGGCGCACCACACATGTGGTGCGCCACTGCTATATAGCCGTGGCGCACCATGTGTTGGTACGCCATTAGTGTCCATCACACTAATGGCGCACCACACCCACGGTGTGCCACTACTAACAAATTCTTTTTTTTATTTTTCCAAAACTAGTAATGGTGCACCAGGGCATAGTAATGGCACACCACAAACCCCGTGCGCCACTACTAACAATTTTTTTTTACTTTTTTTTTTCAAAACTAGTAATGGCGTACTAGAGTATAGTGCGCCATTACTAGTTCAAACTAGTAATGGCGCACCACATCCACAGTGCGCCACTACTAGCATATTTTTTGCAAAACTAGTAATGGCGCACTACCTAACTGGTGCGCCATTAGTAACCAGGGTTACTAATGGCGCATTTATAGGTGGTGCGCCATTAGTAACCTGAGACCAGCTAGATATTTTGGACAGCCACCTGCCACACTCACTTTCCCCACTTGATTCTCTCCACCTCCTCCTCCAAGCTTGTCTCGGCTGCCTCCTCCTCCTCACTTCATTTGCACCATAGATTCACCCAAATTAAGTGGTTAAATTACCTTTTTTTGATAGGTAAGTAAGGGGAAAGCTTTCTTTATGTTGTAGATCTACTTTTTCTCCCTCCAACAACATGCACATGCACTTTTTATGGTCTAGCTAGATCTACGTATGTTTGTGGTGTTGTATATGTTTGTGGTGTTGCATATATGTTTGTGTTTGCAGGTACCGGTATTTGAAATACGATAGTTGCTAATATTTTGCTGGAATGTTGATTCATTTCCGTTTCGGCGAGAATTTGGCACTATGCATTCTTTTTTGTCCTATTTTTAGGCAAAGTCATGCCAAATTTTTTCTTGGTTCTAAAATATCCTTTTGCTCTACCCTGTAGGCGACCATGGTCCGCAGGATGACCGAAGGCATCGTGAATAGGTTTTTGAGCTCCGCAAAGGCCGAGATGCTTCAAAAGAACGAGACGGAGATAAGATGTCCATGTCGAAGATGTAAGCTGAGGAGCCTTATGGACCCGGATTCCGTACAGGTGCGGGACCACCTGCTTTTGCGTGGTTTCATGGATGGCTATCGGTGGCAAGGTGATGAAGATGATTATGAATTCATCCATGGGGGCCGGGCAAGAAATGAGGAAGGGCAGCAAGACAACCGCGACGAGGGCGGGCGAGAAGACGAAGAATCTCCAGGACATGATCACGAAGTAGATGCAGTACACAGTCATCATGTAGAAGATGCCGAACATGATGATGAGGAAGATGCCGGAGCAGACGAAGGGCATGATCATGAAGATGAAGATGCCGGAGCAGACGACGATGGACCATCGATGGGCTGGGTGCAGGACCCTCATATTCAAGAGCTGCTTCTCAAGCAGACGGATAACGCAAGGGCTGCTGCCCGAGAGAAAGCCAAGCTGGATCAACTGGAGATAGATGCGGTTACTCCATTGTATGAAGGATGCAGGCCCGAGGATACCCGCCTGAAAGTAACGCTCATGGCTCTGGAGATGAAGGTAAAACACAAAATGACCGACACATGCTTCGACGAGAACATGTCATTCTGGCACGAATGTCTTCCCAAGGGGAACAAGTGCCCGACCATTTTCGAGGAGGCGAAGAAAACCGTGTGTCCTCTGGATTTACCGCACGTGAAATACCATGTGTGCATGAACAATTGCATCATTTATCAGGACGAGCACGCGGAGTCTACCATATGTCCGGTGTGCGGCGTCACTCGATACAAGAAGATGAAGAAAGCTCCTCAAAAAGTGGTGTGGTACTTTCCGATCACTCCTCCTCTGCGGCGGTATTTCGCAGACCCTAAGCTAGCAAAGCTCCTGAGTTGGCATGCGGATAGCAAGGAGAAGAAGCGAGAAGATGACGCAAATGATCCGGAGATAAATAAAAAAGACAAGATGCTGAGTCACCCTAAGGATGCGAGCCAGTGGCAAGCGTTGAACTTTGAACACCCAGAATTTGGGGACGATCCAAGGAACATCGTGCTGGGCGCGAGCACTGATGGAGTCAATCCGTTTGACAGCCAGAGAAGCACACATAGCACCTGGCCTGTGTTTGTGTGGATGTACAACCTTCCCCCTGGTTGTGCATGAAGAGGAAGTACATTCACATGAGTATGCTGATTGAAGGGCCGAAACAACCAGGGAACGACATCAATCTGTATCTGGGGCTGCTGAAAGAGGAGCTAGACACGCTGTGGAAAATGCCAGCCAATACGTGGGACGCCACAGAGAAAGAATATTTCCCTATGAGAGCCGCACTGCTCACGACGGTGCACGACTATCTCGGTTACGGATATGTCGTGGGGCAGGTGGTCCACGGATTTTCTGGATGCGTCAGGTGCATGGATGACACAACGTATCACCAGCTAGATAGAGATCCCGGGTCTTCGAAAACCGTGTTCATGGGACATCGAAGGTGGCTTCGCGATGATGACTCATGGAGAAGATGCAAGGATCTGTTCAATGGTGAAACCGAACCCCGAAGACGCCCGCGTACGAGGAGCGGCAAGGAAATAGACGAGCTGTTGAAAAATTGGAAAGATTGCCCACTACCGAGAAAGAAGCGAAAGGCACCAGAGTCGGGAAAGAAGCGAAAGGCGCCAGAGCCGCTGCTGAAGGTATGGAAAATGAGGTCTATTTTCTAGGACTTGCCGTACTGGAAGATCCACCGTGTGCCTCACAGCCTTGATGTCATGCATATCACGAAGAACGCGTGCGAGAGTCTGCTTGGTACCCTGCTCAACATGCCAGAGAGGACCAAAGATGGGCCGAAAGCAAGGGACAGACTTGAAATCAATGGGCATCAGGGAGGAGCTTCACACTAATGATGATGATGATGAGGCGAAGCAGGACACGGAAAGTCGTTGCAAAGGCAAAAAGGCCAAGAAGACCGAAAATGACTACCCTCCCGCGTGCTTCACTCTAAGCCAGGAGGAGATCGAGTAGTTTTTCACCTGCCTCGTAGGAGTAAAACTTCCTTACGGTTACGCGGGTAAGATAAGCAGATACCTAGACTCAGCGAAGCAGAAGTTCAGCAGGATGAAGTCTCACAATTGTCATATGATGATGATGCAGATACTTCCAGTTGCAATCCATGGGATCATGGACGCGCACGTCCATTAAACGCTATTTGGCCTATGCAACTTTTTCGACGTCATCTCTCGAAAGTCGGTTGGTGTGAGGCAACTCAGAAGGCTACAGGAAGAGATCGTGGTGATACTATGCGAGCTTGAGATGTACTTCCGGCCCGCATTCTTCAATGTCATGGTGCATCTGCTGGTCCATATCGTGGAGGATATCATCCAACTCGGGCCAACGTTCCTGCATAGCATGATGCCGTTCGAAAGGATGAATGGTGTCATCAAAGGATATGTTCGCAACATGTCACGTCCAGAGGGAAGAATAGCCAAGGGCTTTCTGACCGAAGAGTGCATCTCCTACTGCTTGAATTATCTAGGCATCGAGAACCCCGTTGGTCTGCCCGTCAAAAGGCACCTCGGCAGGATCGCTGGATGGGGTCACCGCGATGGTCGCCGTGAAATGCATGTCGACTTCGAGGGTCGAATCGCCGACTTTGAAAGAGCAAATCTAGTCATGCTACAACACATAGACGTGGTCGATCCTTGGGTGGTAGAGCACAAAACCTTTATTGAGAAGACGTACAATGACCGAGGCCAACAGAGGACGGGCGGAGATATAATCAAAGAGCACGACTCATGTTTCATGCGTTGGTTCAAGGAGAAGCTTCTGTCATACCCTTTACATGAGGATTCTTCCGCGGAAGAACAACTCATATTCACCTTGTCACAGGGCGCCGAGCACAACCTGATGACGTATGAGGCGTACGATATCAACGACTACACATTCTACACCGAGGGAAAGGACATGAAGAGCGATGGTTATCAGAACTCCGGGGTAACGATGGAATCCTACACCGGTAACGACAAGGACAGATACTATGGAAGGATCGAGGAGATCTGGGAGCTGAGCTACGCCGGAGAGAAGGTCCCGATGTTCCGTGTCAGATGGGCCAAGAGCTTCCTAAAAGAAGACCGGTATTTCACCACCATGGTTATACCCGAAGCCAAATTCAAGAACGCGGGCGCAAACGTCACCGCGAAAAATGAGCCATGGGTACTGGCTTCCCAAGTGGACCAATGCTTCTTCATTACCTACCCGTCAAAGACCAGTCGTGTTGTCGTGAGGAGAGGCAAAAGGAAGATCATCGGAATGGATGGAGTCGCCAATGAGCAAGACTTCAACAAGTATGGCGACCCAAAGATGGAACATGACAACGACGATGAAGTACCAACATACACCACAAGAACAAGCAGGGCCACCCTACCTAAAGGACGTCCGTTCAAGAGAAGAACTCCATTTGCGAAAAATAAGGGCAAGAAGATTGTGAATAGATAGCTAGCTACATCGATTGTATTTAAATTGTATCTAGCCTTCATTTCTCGATTGTATTTAGACATATGGAAATGGGCGGCACTTTTTGAATTCATGAATATTTTGAAATCTGATGATATTTTTTCATGACCACTTGTTTCTTTGCATCCAGCAAAAATATAAATTTTTTGTATGTGAACTATTAAATGAATGATACATATGAAAAAATAAATATTATATCCCGGAAGTTTACTTAAATGATAAGTACTTAAATGTAATAATTTATTTAGTTAATATTAATTCACAAATGAAGGCTAATAATTTATTTAGTTAATATTAATTCGCAAACTGAACAAATACTAAAGAAGCAATCATAAGTGTAATACTTCCTAAATGTTTTACCAATTCAGAAATGAATGCAACTAAAAATCAATTTTTTTTACTAATGGCGCACCGCTAGGAGGTGCGCCATTGCTATCCAAAAAAGGTTACTAATGGCGCACCGCCAGGAGGTGCGCCATTGCTATAAAAAAATTACTAATGGTGTACCGCTAGGGGGTGCGCCATTGCTAACCCTCCCCCCACTAAAATCCCCAATCCCCTTTCCCCAATCGACCACATCTCTCTCAGCCCCCCCACCCACCGCACCGACCCACTGCACCGCCGCCGCCGCCGTTGCCCCGACCCACCGCGCTGCCGCCGCCCCCGTGCCCCCGCCGCCTCCCTCTCCCCATCCTCCCCTTCCTCCCAATCCGACCCCACCCCGACGCGTCTCCGTCTCCACGCCGTCGAGCACCGAAGCTGGCCGGAGAAGTCTAGCACGACGAACTGGACCGTCACCGACCCCACCCTGATAGCGTCTACATCGTCTCTGTCGAATATTGGTGCAGAGCGAAGGCCTCCGGTTGATTTATCCTGCGGGTGAGGAACCCTCTGTTTCTTGGAGCTGATTTTGCGCTGGTTCTTGCTCGCTGCTCAACGATCTCTGCTGGTTTCCTTGCAGAGCATCGATCGTGCTTTGTTTTCCGCTTTTTTGGAGTCTTGGAGTGGAGGGGGCAAAGCTACCAAGGAAGTAGCCCTTGCTGCTGTCTTTCTTCCACCTCGGATTCCACCGCCTCTCCTTCAAGTCCGGCCGGCCTGCTGCTCCTAATCCACCGCCGGGCCTTCGTGTGCCTCCGCGGTGAGCTCCCCTCCCTTCCCCTCTTCTGTTTCCCCTCGGCCCAGCAGCAAAAGCTCATTTTTCTATAGAACATGAATCTAGGTTGACCTAGTATCTCATAGGACCTACAAGGGTGTGAATTATGACCTATATTTTCTTTCACGACACGCAATATAAGACATTTTACAGGCTATTTTGTGCTATAGGAGGCTATACATTGCCTGTTGAGGAGTAGTCTTGTATTGTCTTTATTTTTAATTCCCGTATCCTTGTGCTTTGTATGTACCTTTGTTGGCTTACAATGCTAATGCATCAGTGCTATCACTGTATCAGTGATCTAGCTCTAATGGTTATTATGTTGTATAGGCTCGAATGGTTATTATGTTACATCATAGACAAATATACAGGCACTGAGAAACAAAATATAAGACATTTTTGCAGTTCTTATATTCTGGTACAAAGGTAGTATTTGTGTTATGTTTGTACTCGCTGGATGCAGAGAGCAGAAGCAATGAATGCCTTCTTTTAAAAAAGAATTCCCCTGTGGTTGAGATCCTATAAAATGGTGCCCCTCATGAAGCATGATACTTACCATGACTATCAATTAATAAGCATGTAGTGTACAAATTGTAAAACACTCTTCCTAGAGAACTTAAGATGATAAGATGGTACCGAAATTAGTCAAAGTGCTAGTTTCAGCACTGAAGCATGCAAGTGTGCAGTGACATTTACCAACTGGGGCAACTTGTGAAGAAACAAGTCAAATTTTTTGTAGGATCAGCACAGGTGATGACTTGGTAGGTAGATAATTGTAATCACTAGCCCGTGAGAAAACATTTCAACTTGTACAATGAAACACGAGCCACAAGACATAACTGAATACCAACTGTCCAGTACATGGATAAACTTAGGCAGTCAAAAAGTACTAGCATAGTAAGGACCTACCATTTGTTTCATATAGACAGGAGGAGCGCCTTATGTAGACCTAGCATAGTACTTTAATAGAAATCATTCACCGATTTTCTGATAACTAAAGAAAGCTGAAAGACATCCACCTTACTAAGCCATTACTTGTGTGCATCTCTAGTTTCCTTGCAAATCCACATGTTCCTTATACTTGTATATAATATGAGTAACAACAATACCATGGTAAAAACATGTACTCAGGCTTAATGTACTTTCTGATATTTAATCATTACTCCTAAACAGTTCAGATCCATACTTGCTCGTTATAGTTCTGCTTAATACCGGGGTCCTGTTGTTTTAGTTCATGACAACATTTGTATTTGTCTGCATTTTCTCACATTCTTCTTGTATCTGATCCAGTATTGCTTGTAGTGGTTTGTCCAAAATGATGAATGATACTGCCTGGAGATGCATATATTGTTTCACCTCTTCACATGCTAACGTATTTTCCATGTTGTGATGGAGGCCTTTTTTTAACACTGGGCTTTCCCACCTGTTGTCTTGTAAATAGAGCATTGGACAGAGATTTAAGCAAGTAGCACATTGCCTTGTCCACCTGGGATAATGATTTTGCAAGTACCCCGAGAGGCCCTTGAGTTTGCCGGAATGTCGATTAACTTCCGTTCCGGCAAATTTGGGTACTCCATATGTCCTATTTTCAGCAAAGGTCATGCTGAAATTTTCCATGAATTCTAGCATGACTTTGCTAAAAATAGGACATATGGGGTACTTGCGACTAATGCATGGGCCGGGGTGGCAGTAGAGCCAAGTGATTAGGCCCAACCTAGAATTATCCTTCCCTTTTCTGTCAGAATAAAAGATGGACATGCCATGCTTGGCAATAGCACAAGTGACATGGACCAGTATGGTGGCATGTCCATTGACCTGTGGCTGGCATCTAGACATCACAGAAATACATAAAGAGGCACACCATGTGGAAGCAACAGTTTGTAATCACAAGCACACACACCCACTGGTAGGAGTATTAGCACCATGATTAGCATAGGATAGGATCATCTCCAGCCACAGGATAGAATCTACAACAACATTGAGGCAGACTTAAGCTTGGACAGGGCCTAACAATACTTTGTACACACAAATAGACAATGCTGCTTTCCTTCCTGTTATTCTACCAATACTGGATTCTTGCTTCTTAGGGATCTAGTTTGTACATCTTTGTTCACTCTCCACTGGAGCTTACACTGCTTCATCCTGAAAAGTTGAGAAAAACACTTGCATTGTGTAAGCTTATCTGAACTCTGAACACAGATACAAATACTCAAATAAAAGAGACTTGTTCTTTCTTTCTTTTCTTTTGTTCTATGTAGGCATGAGGTTAGGCGAATGGGTGTGTAGATAGTGTGGAGCTGCACAAAGTAGACCACAAATCTACAAAAAAGTAGCCTAGTAAAACTGCAAGATCCATCTAAGCTTTTGTTTTGGAAGTAGGGAAATTGTGTGATTGTGCTAAGATTAAACCACTGATAAATTGGGCCAGGGTGGATGCAGTTAAGCAGTTTAGCTCATAGAGAGTTAATGGTGCCAGTCATCATGCATGCATGGTGGTAAGTAACCTCTAAAGAAAAAGAAAAATACATAAATGCTCCAGCATGTTGTGCCTTTGACATTGAGAACTTGTTAACATCAGACCATCCTATGACTGGACAGTGGTAATGCTAGTCCCACATCACCAGCCTCCATTAACACCATCCAGAACCTTCACAGGCTGCAAATTCCAACAAGCATGGAAACAAACTTGTAATTTGGGGGTGGATGCTGCCACTTTGCCATACTACATGTCACTGTACAAACACACACACACACACACATGTAACTTTCACAACTAACATAGGCATAACTCTTTCTGAATGAAGATTCTGAAAGGAGTTTCAGAAATTCACCAACAATTTTTGACTCTAGCTACTTAGTATCTATCTATCTATCTCTCATGGATGGATAGAAGAAGAAGAAGGATCCAACTTAAGTGGTAAGCAATGGATAGTGTGTTGGATCCAAACCCTAAATGATAAAAACTTGGCTTTTAGGGTGCCTCGGTGTCGATAAAAACCTAAATGATGAAAGCTTAGCCCTTAGCTTGTTCATTCTGTAGATTTCCAAAATTCAGTTTTGTACCGCACACCAAAGCCCGAAGAAAGAAAACGGCAATCTGAAACAAATGATCAATTTTCAGCCCTTGGATTAGTTTAGTATTTTTTCACACACTCAGACACCCTTGCTTGCCATGTGTGTGAGAGAGATAGTGAGAGGAGACAAGAAGAAGGGGGTTAGGAAGGGACTTGGACCTTAGCAACAACACAGTAACAGTGAATTCCTCGAAAATTAGGTTATTTGGTCAACTTAGAGATCTGGTTCCTTGACAATAACCAACATTTTGACCAAACTTTTTTCCTATTTAGAGCGAACATGGCCCACAACGATGAGGCCGGCGGTTCGGGCAAGCAATTCTGGGAGCTATCCCAGGAGATGGAGGAAGAACCTCACCGCTATGAGGACGCCGCGGAAGACACCGATCCTGACTACACAACCCCTAGTGGCGTCGGGGATGATACCACCGATGGTGCCGCCGAGGATGACACCACTGATGATGGCTGCGCATGCACACATGGCAGCCAACCGAAGAGGCAACGGAAGGACCAGCGCCCGAACGTGCTCGACACCGTCAAGGAGGAATTTACAGAAGTGTCCTCCGAGGGGCATCCAATGGCGCACAAACAATTAGTCAAGGGGTACACGATTCAGCTCGGGTGCATTCTCCGGAGCACCGTCTCTATCAACACCGAGAACCTAAGGCATAAGGACCGACGGAATTTGCGCAACCTCCTCTTCACGAAGCTGCACGAGCGATACAAGTTCCCCGGTGACGTCGCAAACACACGCCTCTCAGGGAATAAAGTGAACAGTGCCGCCCTCACAAGGATGAGCACGACCCTGGCTACTTGGAGAGGCGCGGTGAAGAGAATGATTGAAAAAGGTGATAGTTATGAGAAGATCAAGGAGAAAAATCCTTCGATCAGCGAAGATGACTACAAGGAGTTCAAGATCAAGTGCGAGAGCAACGCAACCGTGGAATCAAGTCAGTGGGGGAAAGATATGCGGGACTTGAACTTAGGGGTCCACCAACTCGGACCTGGCTGTTACAGCGTGGCAGAACCTATATGGGACAAGGAGGACGCGGAGCATGCTGAGTAAGGCCTACTGCCCTGCTTCAAGAAATACCGTGACAAGCAGACCAGGAACTATGTCAGGGCCCGGTACAAGGTGGACCTGATAATAAAGGAGCTTACCACAGATCCGAACACCAAGGCGCTTGAGCTTGTTCTGCTAAGGAATACACCCCCCGCATAATTAGCTCCATATGGTTGCATTCTAATTAATGAAGCCAAATTTCTAAATGGTTCACATTCCTTCCGTAGGACACTGAAAGTAGTAGCGTGGGGTCGTCTCAGAGTTCCCCTTGGGACAACACTTTAAATAGGGTGTTGAACGTAATGAAAAACAAGGATAAGTTCAGTAAGCCGTCGTCAGCTGGTCGTGTGGCCGGCAAAGGCTTGTCCACGAAATGGTCGTCATACTATAACGCTAGTGGGAGAAAGGAGAGAAATACCATCTCGGAAAGACAATCGCGCGAGGTTCAAGAACTCAAGGCACAAGTGGCGTGGATTCTGGAGATGGTCCAAGAGCAAGTGCAACACCAACTGGGAACGACGCTCACCACCATTGTGCCTACCTTGATTGAGGGGCTGCAAGCGTGGATTGCGGGCGGCCAATAGGGGCCACCCCCGGTTCCCAGCTTCATGGCCAGCAACTCGCACAACGTGCAGGCGGCGCCATTGGTGTCTCCAGCGGAGGCGGTATTCGTGTCTCCGGCACCGACGCGGGCATTGGAGCTTAATGCACCCGGGTGTGCGAAGAATACGCCGGCCGGCACCTCGGCAGCAAGTGGCCCCTCCGTCACTTGCACGCCCACAGTTGGCGGTGCCTCGACATTAGCCGAGCTCGATGCCATCACGGTAACTAAGCCTCTCGGTCGATGACTTCATCTCCTTGCCTTTGACTGGGCATCCCTGACGCCCTACATGTTTTCGCAGGGCGCCGCCGACGTTCCATGCACTCTCCTGCACTTCATGGGCGGCGAGTTGATCGATGTCGCCAAGGGCTGAATCGTTCAACCGCGCAACTCCGTGTTCCACGGTAATCCGATGCCACCCACCGTGTATAGGGTTCAACTGGTTCGGGTGCTGCCAGGCTGCGACGACTTGTTACCTCCGTTTCGACCCGCTGGGGCCAACGGAGATGATGTGATGACCCTCAGCACCTGCTTAAGATGGCCCTTGCTTTGGTCGAAGAGCCAGATTCGTTTGGGGGCGGGGGACACCACCCCACAGACAACACCGCCAGTCATGCCGGCGCCAAGCCATGGCAAGACCGTCGCAACGCTACCGAATATGCCAGACATGATATGGCACAGGATCTGGACGACGACGACGACGAGGTACATTTACCAACGTCGATAAGTACTTTGCCGAACATGGGTATGGTGACGAATTCTTGGGGCCTCCTTCTCAAGAACCCAACCCTGCAAAAGACGACCGCGATCTAGCTGGTACCACGGAGAAACCCAATTGCAACAGGCGTCGTCTGGCATTCAGGTCTCAGGAGACGCCTCCAGCTGCCACCTTCACCGAGCCTCAGATAGCCGAGATGCGAAATATTATCAGCCCCAACACACTCAAGAAGGCGGTCTCTGAGCAGAACTCGATCCCATTACAGCAGAAGAAGTAGGGACGGAAAAGAAAGAATAACAAGGGCGATGCGAGCCAGCCGGCACCGAGTATGATCCGTGCTCAGGATGGGCCACCTTCACCTAAGGATATCTCGAGGAGGGTGCATGTGGCGGGTAGGCCAGTGCTACCGACTAATCCGCTCAATGCTGCAACCGGTGCTATGCGGAGTCTGCATGACAGTGTTCTTTCTTTGGAGAAGCGGCGTCTCTCCGAGAATGATGTGGCGTACCCGATTTTCGTGGCCAAGGTGCCAGAGGGCAAGGGCTTTGTGGATAGCGCCATCGGGGGTATGATCATCCTATGGTTTGATGACATCTTCGCTATGTTTAACCTTCATCCGCTGCACTACACCTTCAATTCGGCTAGTTTCACTGAGTATGGAGATGCAGATCATTAGAGACAAGACCCCGGACATCGTGATAGTTACCCCTTCTACATGCGTGCCAAGATCTTGGGCAGCGTTGGGGACCAGCAAGTCGCGAGTTCATACCTCGAAGGCGTCATTCTGGCAAACCCAGATAAGGATAACTTCCTCGTGCCTTACTTCCCGAGTAAGTCATCCCCTCACCGCCCCGTAACATATGATTTCTTAGATTTCGATCGTACTTTTTTTTCTAATATTCCGTGTTTTGTGCAGTGACACACATTGCACACTCATCCTCTTAAGCCCAAAATATTCCATGGCCACGTATTTTGACTCAGACCGTCAGTCGAAGAAAGACTACACAAATATCAAGAAGTTCTTGATGATGTTCTCCCCGGCTATGCCAGATCTGGAGGCACCTTCAGCAGGCCAATTCGTAGGTACGGCAAGCACGTGTTCACCCACAATACGATGTTCCCCTGCATCAAGCAGCCGCCTGGCAGTCAGAAGGATGCCTAATATGCCCTCCATCACATACGGGCGATCGTACGGGACCATAATCACCTTCTGCTACCAAATAATCTCAAAGATTGGGCCGCACGCTTGTCGGCAATCTAGGACACGGACATCAGATAAGAATTCTTTCGTATCTAGTCGGAGTTTGCGGAAATCATCATCAAGATGTCCTTCGTACCTCGGGGCAGTTCTACCTCAGATATCAACCGTCCAATAGTGAGATAGAAACAAAGCTACAAATGCAGGCTGACAACGCCCGCAATTTCATGATCATCACGAAAGACGGCGGCTTCATCCACGCTCCAGTCCCTGACCATCACATATGTAGTTCTGAAATATCGATTAGCTCATGTTGTAATTAAACTTTAATGAACTTGTATGTCTCTTTGGTTTGGACAGTCGTTCAACTTATATGTAACCGATGCTATTTATTAGTAGGACCATGAATCGTCCTATTAATGTGTTGCTTTTCTCTTCTGATCCTTTTTTGTTGCATACTTATATATTGCTTATGTATTGTCTGTGAATTGCTACTAACGTTTTGTTTGGCTAGTGCATAGAGATGCCGTCGTATGTCGTGTACAAGGGTAAGGTTCCCGGAGTCTACGATGACTGGGAGGAGTGTCGGAGACAGGTTCACCGTTTCAGCTGTAACAGTTACAAAGGGTACACCACTAGGGCAGAGGCGGAAGCTAGATACGCGTGCTATCTAGCGGGAGAGAGGAGGGAGCGTTGGAGGAACCGGATGAAGACCAGTTTCATCGCGATGACGCTCATCGTGATGACCGCAACTCTCTTCTATGTGATGGTAGTTTAGATGATCGATATCGACTTGTAATGTGAAGACAAACTCGCTACTCGCGGTCTCGAGACTTGTAATGTTCTAGCTTTGTTTGGTATTTTGAATTCGGAGACTAATATGATGAATTGTATTCGGAGACTAATCTTCTATTGTATTCGATAAATCTGTGGTTTATATGTTGTGCTGTCTATATTCTGTGCAGTAATATGTTTTGTAACCTGTGCAAATATCAGAAAAGAAAAAAAATCCTAATATTCGTACTAGTGGCGTACCACAATGCACTTTAGTGGCGCACTGTAATAAGCACACTAGTGGCGCATTATCTAGAAGTGTGCCATTAGTAACCCAGAGCACAAGGTAAATATGGCCCCCTAGGAGGCATAGTAATGGCGCACCATTTGACATACTAATGGCGCACTCCCTGGTGCACCACTATTGTCTGGTATACTAATGGCGCACTAGGGATGCGCCATTAGTATTACTTACTAGTGGCGTGATGCTAGTGGCGCACCTGTAGTGCGCCATTAATGGCCAAAACAGGTGCGCCACTAATTAGCCTTTTCCTAGTAGTGAGACCCCATAAATATTGACCACCGGCTTTGGTCCCAGAAGTAGTGGTGTCACGCCCAAGATGCGACCCTATCCTAAAGGAACTTGAAGGTCCCACCAAGGATAGAAGCGCATCTTGAAGACGCTTTTGCAAGGTGGATATCATTACATCAACATTACATAATAGTGGGGATACATCCGATACATACAATGTCACATGAATACAACAATACAACATACAAGAACAACATTCGACTACGGATGAATCATAAACAGAAACTCAAACAATATCCACCCTGCTAGCCCAGGCTGCCGACCTGGAACCTATCCCCTGATCGAAGAAGCAGAAGAAGAAACTCCAAACTAGCAAACATCGCTCTCGCGTCATGATCATCGCATAACCTGTACCTGCAACTGTTGTTGTAGTAATCTGTGAGCCACGAGGACTCAGCAATCCCATTACCATGGGTATCAAGACTAGCAAAGCTTAATGGGAAAGGAAGGGGTAAAGTGGTGAGGTTGCAGCAGCGACTAAGCATGTATGGTGGCTAGCATACGCAAATGAGAGCGAGAAGAGAGCAAAAGGAACGGTCGTCAACTAGTAATGATCAAGAAGTGATCCTGAACTCCTACTTACGTCAAACATAACCCAAAGACCGTGTTCACTTCCCGGACTCCGCCGAGAAGAGACCATCACGGCTACACACGCGGTTGATGTGTTTTAATTCGGATCTGGTGTCAAGTTATCTACAACCGGACATTAACAAATTCCCATCTGCCACATAACCGCGGGCACGGCTCTCGAAAGTTTATACCCTGCAAGGGTGTCCCAACTTAGCCCATGATAAGCTCTCGCGATCAACGAAGGATATTCCTTCTCCCCGGGAAGACCCGATCAGTCTCAGAATCCCGGCTACAAGACATTTCGACAGTAATAAAACAAGACCAGCAAGACCTCCCGGCGTGCCGACATCCTGATAGTAGCCGCGCATATCTCATCTCAGGCCACGACCGGATGAGCAGTACATACAACTAGAACCAGCCCTCAAGTTTCCCCGAGGTGGCGCTGCAAGTGGCTCTAGTTTGGACCAACACTTAGAC
>NC_041389.1:72969562-73002556 GCF_002162155.2 Triticum dicoccoides
GACCCTTGGGATGCGCGACTCCCAAGGGAAAATGGTAATAGGTGAGGCAAATGGTAAAACCAATGTTGGGCCTTGCTGGAGGAGTCTTATTCAAAGCGAACTGTCAGGGGGTCCCACAAATCACCCGACCGCGTTAGGAATGCAAAATCCGGGAACATAACACCGGTATGACAGAAACTAGGGTGGCAAGAGTGGAACAAAACACCAGGCATAAGGCCGAGCCTTCCACCCTTTACCAAATATATAGATGCATTAATAATATAAGAGATATTGTGATATCCCAACATAACCCTGTCCACCATGGAGCAATCTTCAACTTCACCTGCAACTAACAATGCTATAAGAGGGGCTGAGCAAAGCGGTAACATAGCCATACAACGGTTTGCTAGGAAGGGTGTCAAAGGTTAGAGGTTCATGGCAATTTGGGAGGCTTAAGGAACAAGTGATAGGAAGCGCAGCATAGCGATAGAACGAAGCAACTAGCATAGCAATGATAGTAGTGAGATCCAGGGTAGCGGTCATCTTGCCTGAGATCCCACAAGGAAGAAGTACGAGTCCATGAAGAAGACAAGCGGACGTAGTCGAACGAATCCTCACAACTCCGGAACGAAACCGAAGCTAACGAGAGAAGCAAACTGGAAAGAAGCAAACAACATGGTAAACACACAAGCATAATCATAACATGATGCACAATCAAGTATGATGCATGTCCGGTTTAATGAGGCATGGCATGGCAAAGTGCAAAAAACAACACTACAAATTAAGTGGAGCTCAATATGCAACGAGTTGCATATTCATGAAACACCACATCAACTATTTAGTTCTCTCTCGGTTATGCTACTCATCAATATTAAATGTTGTTAAACATGGCAAGGGGGTGAAGCATAATGAAACTACCTAACTAGGCAAGTTTAAATGAGGCCGGAAGAACAAACAACAATTCCGGAAAATCCTCATATGCATATTTTGAATTAGCTACTGTTCTGTCCTAAACCATATTTTAAAGTTGTTAAATAGGAAAATAAAGTGGACCATATTAAACTAGGCATTTTCCCACCCCATTTACATATAAAGTTTATTTAAAACCGAGCTACAGTTATTTAGTTATGAAATAAAGCATTTTAACATGGCATTTAAGCAAATTAATGCAAACAGCAATTTTAAACATTTTAAACATGGATGAAAGTGGCAAATTATTAATCTACACAAAATTCTAAGCATTTTACATATATAATTTGTTTTAATCCGATGCATGGCTAATGAGTTATTATATGCATGAACATGGAGGGGTTTTCTGCAAAACTGTAATACACTGGATAATGTTAAATTCGCAGCAGGAAAAAAAAATACACAACGGGCTGAAACTGGCTGGGCTAGGGGAGCTGCTCACATCGGGCCTTGCCCGGTCGGTGGAAGAGGCAGGCCGGCAGGGCGCTGCCGGGCTGAAGCAGAGGAGCGGTTGGGCCAAATCTGGCGATGGGGAGGTGGCCCAGGCGCGTGCGGTCGAGGGCGCGGTCAACGGGGCGAGCGGGCGGGCGAGCGGGCGCCTCGTCCTCTGCTCGTCTCGTCAGGAAGCAGAGCAGCGAGGGCGTTTTGGCGCGGCTGCAGGCGGCGCAGATCCGGGCCAGGATGGCGGATCCGGTCGTAGACGGAGATGAGGCAGCCGGGTCTTGCGGTTGGCGGCGCTGAACTCCATCGGGCGGCCATGGATGGGACCTGCGAAGCACCATGGCTGCGGGGTGAGGGAGAGGAACGAGGGGAATGGAAAGAAAATGGGGAAGGGAGAGGAACGAGGTCACCGGCGGCGAGGTTCGAGCCAAGGCAGGAGAAAGAGGGCCCGGGAGGTCCTGGTGCTCGCTGGAGATCGAAGCAATGGGGACGAGCTGCTCGTGATCCCCCGGGATCAAGCAGAGGAAGTGGACTCGGCGCCTGCGGGCACAGGGACGAGGAGGCGGGCACACGCGGGAGGAGGAGGACGGGAATGTTGTCGAGCATGGGAGGCCGGCGCTGGTTTCACCGGCGGCGACGGCGCCACGGGGGGAGGAGCAAACATGAGGAGCTCCCTCTCGATCCCAGATCGAGCGAGCAGGGAGGCTCTCGGGCATGGTCACGCTGGAGCAAGGGGTGCAGGGTTGCGGTTGCCGGTTGGATCGTGGGGGTCTCAGAGTTTAGGCAGGTGGCTGCGCTTGCGGGTGGCGGCAGAAATCAAGGAGCTGGTCGGAGCGATCTGGTTGGGTGGATGGGGACTCTGAGGTGGGTGGCGGCTGGATCGAGAGGGATCCCGAGGAAGGGAGTGGCGGCGGCAGGGAGGATTTGATGGATGGATGGGACAGGGCTAGGGTTAGATCGGTTTATATAGTAGTTGGATTAGGTTAGTTTAGGGGCTAATCCGTCCCTTCGATCGCAATCGAACGGTCCAGAATAAAATAGGCAGGGAGTCCAAATAATAAAATGGAGATATTTTAGGGATGTTAGGGGATGATCTGGACTCAATGGTAACGTTAGAGCGGGTCGGGTTCGGGGCAGTTTCGGACGCGCGAAAAGGGGTTAGTGCACTGTGCAGAAAGGCCAAACGGTCAGACAACAAAAGAACGGTTGGTCTGAGAAACATCAATGGAGGCGAGGGAGAAGCGGTAACTAACAACGGATGCAAGTTTAAGAAAACAATGCTGATGCAATGCGCATGATGCTATGAGATGAAATGCAAGACATGAACAAAATGCAAAAAAAAACCCAACCACAGAGGAAAAATCATATCGCATCTCCGGAAAAAGGCAAGAGTTGGAGTTACGAATATGGAAAGTTGTATCCGGGGCGTTACAAGTGGACACTTTACAGACGTATGCTTTGGCTTGAGACAATTATCACAAAGCTCTGATGTGCACTCTACATTAAAATGCCCCTACTCACCACACCAGTAACACGGCAACTTTTCTTTCTTACACGTCCATTTGGACGCTCTTTCACCCTCTGGCTTATCAGACCCCTTATCAGCATTAGCATCCCAAGGCTTAGACACCTCTTCTACGAATTCAAACAAGGATATCTTCCATCGACTCAAGCAAAGGCACCTCTTCTACCAATTTGTACAGGAAACAAAGTCAGCGGACTTTAAAAGGTTAAAGTGAAAGTAGTCCTCACCAACATACCATCCGTCTCCAGCCACGAACCCATCGCCGACCATCCCTGCCACGCACGCGCATCTGTGCCCCACCGTCTCGCTGAGCGTTTTTACGTCGGAGCATGTCGCGTTAGCGGTGCAGCCCGAGCGAGCCTCTTTCTCGGCGCAGGTGCCATTGACCCACCACCCTAGCTCTGCCACGCCGTACTGCAGCGCCGCCGACCCCTCCATCATGTTCATGAATACAGCAGATGGAAACAACTTGTCGCACTGTTGCTTCTCCACCTTCTCCCACACCACAGAAACGGGTCTGCAGTGGCGTTCCCTGCGGCGGAAGCACCGCACGCCATGGTACTGGTGGAGTTTCCGTTGCTGTTCTCTCCGCACTGTGTCATGCGGAGCATCATGGACATGATGGTCGCCGGCACACTGCAACCGACGCCCGCCGATGCGTTGATCCCACCGCAGCCACCGCGGAGGTGTTAGACAACAGGGTAGATAGAGTTGTAGTTCAAACTCATATTGTTCTATCTCTATCTCTCCCTATCTGTATTTCTCTCTATTTGAACTACCTCCCTCGATCTCCTGTAATCTAGACGTATCCTAGCGATCGTCTCAACTTGTACGCCACGGCAGGCTGTTCGCCAGAATCAATATATACCCACAGCCACCTACGGGTGGTAGTACACTTCCCATAACATCTTTCATGGTATTAGAGCATCTTCTTCCTAGATCAAGAGAAAGAGAAGAGATCGCATATAGCCTATTCCAACCTCGACATGACTACCGCCTCCACCCAATCCAGCACCATGAGTGCACTCACCACCTCCCTTGCCTCCGCCTCCACCTTTGCCTGCTCATCATCCAGCGCCTCCCACGCCATACCCCTCGGGTAACCACCACAGGAGAAGCTCACGAGGAATAACTTCCTCCTATGGAAAGCCATCATGTTGCCGCCAATCAAAGGCGCACAGATGGCTCACCACCTCGATCCGGCGAGCCAGGCGCTGCTACGTCATGAGCTTGCGTTGGTTTTCCTTGAAGAGGAAAGGGTGATGCAGCAGTAGTAGCGTAAGTATTTCCCTGAGTTTTTGAGAACCAAGGTATCAATCCAGTAGGAGGCTCCTCAGAAGTCCCACGCACCTACACAAACAAACAAGAACTCGCAACCAACGCAATAAAGGGGTTGTCAATCCCTTCAAGGCCACTTACGAAAGTGAGATCTGATAGAGATAATATGATAAGATAAATATATTTTTGGTATTTTTATGATATAAATAGGGAAAGTAAAGATGCAAATAAAAGTAGACTGAAAACTTATATGATAAGAGATAGACCCGGGGGCCATAGGTTTCACTAGTGGCTTCTCTCAAGATAGAAAAAGTATTATGATGGGTGAACAAATTACTGTCGAGCAATTGATAGAAAAGCGAATAATTATGAGATTACCTAGGCATGATCATGTATATAGGCATCACGTTTGTGACAAGTAGACCGACTCCTGCCTGCATCCACTACTATTACTCCACACATCGACCGCTATCCAGCATGCATCTAGAGTACTAAGTTCATAAAGAACAGAGTAACACATTAAAGAAAGATGACATGATGTAGAGGGATAAACTCATGCAATATGATATAAACCCCATCTTTTATCCTTGATGACAACAATACAATGCGTTCCTTGCTGCCCCTGCTGTCACTGGGAAAGGACACCGCAAGATGGAACCCAAAGCTAAGCACTTCTCCCATTGCAAGAAAGATCAATCTAGTAGGCCAAACAAAACTGATAATTCGACGAGACTTGCAAAGATAACTTAATCACACCTAAAAGAATTCAGAGGAGATTCAAATATTTCTCATAGATAAACTTGATCATAAACCCACAATTCATCAGATCTCGACAAACACACCGCAAAAAGAGTTACATCGAATAGATCTCCAAGAAGATCGAGGAGAACTTGGTATTGAGATTCAAAGAGAGAGAAGAAGCCATCTAGCTAATAACTATGGACCCGAAGGTCTGTGTTAAACTACTCACAACTCGTCGGAGAGGCCTTGGAGATGATGTAGAGGCCCTCCGTGCTTGATTCCCCCTCCGGCGGAGCACCAACGATGGCTCCAAGATGGGATCTCGCGGATACAGAAGGTTACGGCGATGGAAATAGTTTTTCGTGGTCGCATCTGATGTTTTCGGGGTACATGGGTATATATAGGAGGAAGAAGTAGGTCGGTGGATGCCCGAGGGGCCCACGAGGGTGGGGGGCGCGCCCAGGCCTAGGGGGCGCGCCGGGCACCCTCATGGCTGCCTTGGTTGTTTCTTGACTTCCACTCCAAGTCCTCTGGATCACGTTTGTTCCTAAAAGATCGCTCCCGAATGTTTCATTCCGTTTGGACTCCGTTTGATATTCCTTTTCTTCGAAACACTGAAATAGGCAAAAAAACTGCAATACGGGTTGGGCCTCCAGTTAGTAGGTTAGTCCCAAAAGTGATATAAAAGTGTAAAGTAAAGCCCATAAACATCCAAAACGGGTAATATAATAGCATGGAACAATCAAAAATTATAGATACGTTGGAGACGTATCAAGCATCCCCAAGCTTAATTCCTGCTCGTTCTCGAGTAGGGAAATGATAAAAACAGAATTTTGATGTGGAATGCTACCTAGCATAATTCTCAATGTAATTTTCTTTAGTGTGGCATGAATGTTCAGATCCAAATGATTCAAAATAAAAGTTCATATTGACATAAGAAATAGTAATAATTCAAGCATACTAATCAAAGCAATCATGTCTTCTCAAAATAACATGGCTAAAGAAAGTTATCCCTACAAAATCATATAGTCTGGCTGTTGCTCTATCTTCATCACACAAAGTATTTAATCATGCACAACCCCGATGACAAGCCAATCAATTGTTTCATACTTTAGTAATCTTAAACTTTTTCAACTTTCATGCAATACATGAGCGTGAGCCATGGACATAGCACTATATGTGGAATAGAATGATGGTTGTGGAGAAGACAAAAAGAAGGAGAAGATAGTCTCACATCAACTAGGCGTATCAACGGGCTATGGAGATGCCCATTAATAGATATCAATGTGAGTGAGAAGGGATTGCCATGCAACGGATGCACTAGAGCTATAAATGTATGAAATCTCAATAAAAGAAACTAAGTGAGTGTGCATCCAACTCGCTTGCTCACGAAGACCTAGGGCATTTTGAGGAAGCCCATCATTGGAATATACAAGCCAAGTTCTATAATGAAAAATTCCCACTAGTATATGAAAGTGACAATATAGGAGACTGTCTATCATGAAGATCATGGTGCTACTTTGAAGCACAAGTGTGGTAAAAAGGATAGTAGCATTGTCCCTTCTCTCTTTTTCTCTCATTCTTTTTCTTTTCCCTTTTTTTCTCTTTTTTCTTCTTTTGGGCCTCTTCTTTTGTTGGCCTTTCTCCCCCCCCTTTTTTTTCTTTTTTATAAAGTCCGAAGTCTCATCCCGACTTGTGGGGGAATCATAGTCTCCATCATCCTTTCCTCACTGGGACAATGCTCTAATAATGAAGATCATCACACTTTTATTTACTTACAACTCAAGATTACAACTCAATACTTAAACAAGATATGACTCTATATGAATGCCTCCGGCGGTGTACCGGGATATGCAATGAATCAAGAGTGACATGTATGAGAATTATGAAGGCGGCCTTGCCACAAATACGATATCAACTACATGATCATGGAAAGAGCAATATGACAATGATGATGTGTGTCATAATAAATGGAACAGTGGAAAGTTGCATGGCAATATATCTCGGAATGGCTATGGAAATGCCATAATAGGTAGATATGGTGGCTGTTTTGAGGAAGGTATATGGTGGGTGTATGGTACCGGCAAAAGTTGCACGGCACAAGAGAGGCTAGCAATGGTGGAAGGGTGAGAGTGCGTATAATCCATGGACTCAACATTAGTCATAAAGAACTCATATACTTATTGCAAAACTCTACAAGTCATCAAGAACAAAGTACTACGCGCATGCTCCTAGGGGGATAGATTGGTAGGAAAAAACCATCGCTCGTCCCCGACCGCCACTCATAAGGATGCACAAGCCAGGTACACTTCATGTTTCAAATTTGTTACACAACTTTAACCATACGCGCATGCTCCTAGGGGGATAGATTGGTAGGAAAAGACCATCGCTCGTCCCCGACCGCCACTCATAAGGAAGACAATCAATAAATAAAATTGTGCTCCAACTTCATCACAAAGCGGTTCACCATACGTGCATGCTACGGGAATGACAAACTTCAACACAAGTATTCTTTAAATTCATAATAACCCAACTAGCATGACTCTAATATCACCATCCTAATATCTCAAAACAATTATCAAGCATCAAATTGATCATAGAATCCAATTCACTTTCTATGATAGTTTTTATTATACCCAACTTGGATGCCCATCATTCTAGGACCAACTTTATAACCATAGAAAATACCGTGCTGTTCTAAGAGACTCTCAAAATAATATAAGTGAAGCAAGAGAGATCAACAATTTCTACAAAATTAAGCCACCGCCGTTCTCTAAAAGATATAAGTGAAGCACTAGAACAAAAATTATCTAGCTCAAAAGATATAAGTGAAGCACATAGAGTATGCTAATAAATTCCAATCAAGTGGGTTTCTCCCAAAAGGTGTGTACAGCAAGGATTGTTGTGGTAAACTTAAAAGCAAAGACTAATATCATACAAGACGCTCCAAGCAAAACACATATCATGTGGCAAATAAAAATATAACTCCAAGTAAAGTTACCGATAGACGAAGACGAAAGAGGGGATGCCTTCCCGGCACATCCCCATGCTTAGGCTTTTGGATATTCTTGAATATCTTGGGGTGCCTTGGGCATCCCCAAGCTTAGTCTCTTTCCACTCCTTATTCCGTAGTCCATCAAATCTTTACCCAAAACTTGAAAACTTCACAACACAAAACTCAACAGGAAATCTCATAAGCTCCGTTAATGCAAGAAAGAAAAAGCACCACATAAGGTACTGTAATGAAATCATTCTTTATTTATATTGGTGTTAAACCTACTGTATTCCAACTTCTCTATGGTTCATACCCCTACATACTAGCCATAGATGCATCAAAATAATCAAACAACACACGAAAAGCAGAATCTGTCAAAAACAGAACAGTCTGTAGCAATCTGTAACTCTCAAATACTTCTGGAACTCTAAAAATCCTACCAAAATAGGAAGTCCTGTTAAATTTCTCTATTAATCTACAGCAAAAAGAATCAACGCAAAATCACGTTTCTGTGAATGACCAAAATTATTTTCGTGCGTGCAAAGTTTCTGTTTTCCAGCAGAATCAAATTAACTATCACCATAGGTTATCCTATAGGTTCTACTTGGCACAAACACTAATTAAAACATGAAAACACATCTAAACAGAAGGTAGATGATAAATTTATTACTAAACAGAATCAAAAACAAAAAACAAAGATAAAATTGGGTTGCCTCCCAACTAGCGCTATCGTTTAACGCCCCTAGCTAGGCATAAAAGCGAGGATAGATCTAAGTAGTGCCTTCTTTGGCACTCAATTCATAAGTAGCTCGCATGATAGATTCATAAGGTAATTTAACTTTCTTTCTTGAAAAGTGCTCTATGCCTTTCCTTAATGGAAATTGGAATCTAATATTTCCTTCCTTCATATCAATAATCTCACCAATCGTTCTAAGGAAAGGTCTACCAAGAATAATAGGACATGAAAGATTGCAATCTATATCAAGAATGATAAAATCTACGGGAACCAAATTCCTATTTGCAACAATGAGAACATCATTGATCCTTCCCATTGCCTTTTTAATGGTGGAATCCGCAAGGTTCAAATTTAAAGAGCAATCATCAAGATCATGGAAACCTAGAATATCACATAAAGTTTTCGAAATTGTGGAAACACTAGCACCCAAATCACATAAAGCATAGCACTCATGATCTTTAATTTTAATCTTTATAGTAAGTTGCCACTCATCATTAAGTTTTCTAGGTATAGAAACTTCCAAATTAAGTTTTTCATCATAAGATTGCATCAAGGCATCAACAATATGTTTGGTAAAAGCTTTATTTTGACTATAAGCATGAGGAGAATTCAACACGGATTGCAACAAGGAAATACAACCTTCTAAAGAACAATTATCATAATTAAATTCCTTGAAACCCAAGATAGTGGGTTCAATGCTATTTAAAGTCTTGACCTCTCCAATCCCACTTTTACCAAATTTAGCATCAATAACTAAGAACTCCGAATCATTGGGACACCTTTTAACTAAAGTTGACTCATCTCCAGTCCCATCATTATCAAGATTAATATTGCAAAACAAAGATTTAATAGGGGACACATAAATAACTTTTAGATCTTCATCATTATTTTCATGGAAACTAGAAGAACACGCTTTTACAAAGCAATCTTTCTTAGCACGCAATCTAGCGGTTCTTTCTTTGCACTCATCAATGGAAATTCTTATAGCTTTGAGAGACTCATTGATATCATGCTTAGGAGGAGTAGATCTAAGTTTCAAAGAATCAACATCAAGTGAAAGTCTATCAACGTTCCTAGCCAAATCATCAACCTTAAGCAATTTTTCTTCAAGCAAGGAATTAAAATTCTTTTGAGAGATCATAAATTCTTTCACACTATTCTCAAAATCAGAGGGTGTCTTATTAAAATTACCATAAGGATTACTGTTGGAATTTCCATAATTATTAGAGGAATTACTAGGGAACGGTCTAGGATTAAAGTTTCCTCTATAAGCATTGTTACCAAAATTATTCCTACCAACAAAATTCACATCCATAGATTCATTATTATTCTCAATCAAAGTAGACAAAGGCATATCATTGGGATCAATAGAAGCACTCTTAGTAGCAAAAAATTTCATAAGTTCAACCATCTTTCCTCTCAAAACATTAATTTCTTCTATAGCATGCACTTTCTTACTAGTAGATCTTTCGGTGTGCCATTGGGAATAATTAGCCATAATATTATCAAGGAGTTTGGTGGCTTCTCCTAAGGTGATTTCCGTAAACGTGCCTCCTGCGGCCGAATCTAAAAGATTTCTAGAAGCAAAATTCAATCCGGCATAAAAGTTTTGTATGATCATCCATAAATTCAAACCATGAGTAGGGCAATTGCGAATCATCAATTTCATTCTTTCCCAAGATTGGGCAACATGCTCATGATCAAGTTGTTTAAAATTCATAATATCGTTCCTAAGAGAGATGATCTTAGCGGGAGGAAAATACTTAGAGATAAAAGCATCTTTGCACTTATTGCATGAATCAATACTATTCTTAGGCAAAGACAAAAACCAAAGTTTAGCACGATCTCTAAGTGAAATGGGAAATAACTTCGATTTAACAATATAATTATCCGTATCTTTCTTCTTTTTCATATCACACAAATTAACAAAGTTGTTTAGATGGGTAGCGGCATCTTCACTAGGAAGGCCGGAGAATTGATCTTTCGTAACAAGATTCAACAAAGCAGCATTGATTTCACAAGACTCAACATCATTAAGAGGAGCAATCGGAGTACTAAGGAAATCATTATTATAGGTATTGGAAAAATCACACAATTTGGTACTATCTTGCGCCATCGCGACAAGTAATCCAACACACAAGCAAACAAGGCAAGCGAAAGAGAGAGCAGATTGGGAACGAGAGGGCGAATAAAACGGCAAGGGTGAAGTGGGGGGAGAGGAAAACGAGAGGCAAATGGCAAATAATGTAAGTGCGAGGGAGATGAGTTTGTGATGGGTACTTGGCATGTCTTGACTTGAGCGAAGACCTCCCCGGCAACGGCGCCAGAAATCCTTCTTGCTACGTCTTGAGCTTGCGTTGGTTTTCCTTGAAGAGGACAGGGTGATGCAGCAATAGTAGCGTAAATATTTCCCTCAGTTTTTGAGAACCAAGGTATCAATCCAGTAGGAGGCTCCTCAGAAGTCCCACGCACCTACACAAACAAACAAGAACTCGCAACCAACGCAATAAAGAGGTTGTCAATCCCTTCAAGGCCACTTGCGAAAGTGAGATCTCATAGAGTTAATATGATAAGATAAATATATTTTTCGTATTTTTATGATATAGATAGGAAAAGTAAAGATGCAAATAAAAGTAGATTGAAATCTTATATGATAAGAGATAGACCCAGGGGCCATAGGTTTCACTAGTGTCTTCTCTCAAGATAGCATAAGTATTACGGTGGGTGAACAAATTACTGTCGAGCAATTGATAGAAAAGCGAATAATTATGAGATTATCTAGGCATGATCATGTATATAGGCATCACGTCCGTGACAAGTAGACCGACTCCTGCCTGCATCCACTACTATTACTCCACACATCGACCGCTATCCAGCATGCATCTAGAGTATTAAGTTCATAAAGAACAGAGTAACGCATTAAAGAAAGATGACATGATGTAGAGGGATAAACTCATGCAATATGATATAAACCCCATCTTTTTATCCTCGCTGGTAACAATACAATACGTGCCTTGCTGCCCCTGCTGTCAATGGGAAAGGACACCGCAAGATTGAACCCAAAGCTAAGCACTTCTCCCATTGCAAGAAAGATCAATCTAGTAGGCCAAACCAAACTGATAGTTCGAAGAGACTTGCAAAGAAAACTTAATCACACATAAAAGAATTCAGAGGAGATTCAAATATTTCCCATAGATAAACTTGATCATAAACCCACAATTCATTGGATCTCGACAAACACACCGCAAAAAGAGTTACATCGAATAGATCTCCAAGAAGATCAAGGAGAACTTGGTATTGAGATTCAAAGAGAGAGAAGAAGCCATTTAGCTAATAACTATGGACCCGAAGGTCTGTGGTAAACTACTCACAACTCATCGGAGAGGCCTTGGAGATGATGTAGAGGCCCTCCGTGATTGATTCCCCCTCCGGCGAGCGTCGGGGAAGGCTCCAAGATGGGATCTCACGGATACAGATGGTTGCGGCGGTAGAAATAGTTTTTTGTGGTCGCTTCTGATGTTTCCGGGGTACATGGGTATATATAGGAGGAAGAAGTAGGTCGGTGGATGCCCAGGGGCCCACGAGGGTGGGGGGCGCGCCCAACCCTAGGGGGCGCACCGGGAATCCTCGTGGCTGCCTCGGTTGTTTCTTGACTTCCACTCCAAGTCCTCTGGATCACGTTTGTTCCAAAAAGATTTCCCCCGAAGGTTTCATTCCGTTTGGACTCCGTTTGATATTCCTTTTCTTCGAAACACTGAAATAGGCAAAAAAACAGCAATACGGGCTGGGCCTCCAGTTAGCAGGTTAGTCCCAAAAATGATATAAAAGTGTAAAGTAAAGCCCATAAACATCCAAAACGGGTAATATAATAGCATGGAACAATAAAAAATTATAGATATGTTGGAGATGTATCAGGCGCCACCGGAAACGCTCACCATCACCAAGGACGGCAAGGAAGAGCAGATCGCCAACTTCGCCTGCGTTCTCTTGTATGCACAACAACAACAACTTCAAGGTTTTGTGATGGGCTCTCTGTCTCGCAAGATCCTTGCATAGGTCGTCACCCTTCAGACGCCGGCGGAGGTGTGGGCAGCCATCCACGCCACCTTTGCTGCCCAAACTCAGGCGCAAGCTATCAACACACGCATCGAGCTCACAAACCTGAAGAAGGGTAACCTGAGCATGACGGAGTATCTTGCTAAGATCAAGATGCTCTCTGATGAGATCGCATGCACAGGGGCGGCGCTCGGTAGTGCCGAGATCGTCTCCCATGTCCTGGCCGGATTTGACCTCGACTACAACCCGGTCGTCTCGGCCCTTGCAGCGTGGGTAGAACCCATGACTGTCCAGGAGCTCTTCAACCAGCTCCCAGCTTTGACGCACGGCTCAACCTCCTTCACGGCATGAACATCCGCCAGTCGTCCGCCAATGTGGTGTCCCACGGTCGTGGAGCAGGCCGTGGGTGTGGTCACCAAGGCCGCAACCGCAGCAGCAGCGATGGCAACGGGCGAGGGTGCGGGAGCAATCAAGCCGCGCGATCTGGGGGTGGCGGCTTCAACAACACCAACAACGCCGCTCCTGGGTCCACTTCTTTAACTCGGGTCCGGTGTCAGCTCTGCAAGAAACCAGGCCATGAGGTCATGGATTGCTGGCACCGCTACGATGAGGATTACGTCCCTAATGCACGGGATGCTACAGCAACAATCCGTGAGCAGCAAGGAGGAGATGGCACTGTCTGGTATGGCAACTCGGGTGCCATTGATCACGTGACCAGCGAGCTGGAGAAGCTCTCCTTGAGGGAAAAGTACTACGGTGATGATCAGATTCACACCGCAAGCGGTGGAGGTATGAAAATAAATCACATCGGCCAAGCCTCTATTAATTCTCCCATATCTAACCGTGGTCTATTCCTAAAAGATGTTCTTCATGTTCCTCAAGCTGACAAAAACCTTGCCTCTGTTCTCGTCTAACCACCGATAATAATGTTTTCTTAGAAACTCACCCTACCTAATTTCTTATAAAGGATCGGGCAACGAGGGAGCTCATTCATCATGGTAGATGCATTGGAGGACTCTACCCCATCACATCCGGAGCACTTAGTAAAATGCGTCGTCGTCAAGTCTACTCCGTCGTCAATCCCTCCTTGGCAAGATGGCATCAAAGATTGGGTCATCCATCGTCGGTCATAGTCAAGCAAGTAGTGAATAAAGAAAATCTTCCATTGTCCTCTAGTCAAAACAATGAGTCTGTTTGTGATGCTTGTCAGTGTGCAAAAAGTCACCAACTTCCTTATCCCAAATCAAATAGTGTGTCATATGCTCTTTTGGAACGTATTTTCAGTGATGTATGGGGATATGCAAGAGATTCTTTTGGAAGAAAAAATAATTCTATGTTAGTTTCATTGATGATTACAGCAAATTTACGTGGATATATTTGCTTAAATAAAAATATGAAGTTTTCTCTATCTTCCAAGAATTTCAGAAGTTGGTTGAACGTCAATTTGACAGAAAAATCAAGACAGTCCAAAGTGACTGGGGAGGGGAGTATGAAAAACTCAACACATTCTTTTGCAATATAGGTATTGCTCATCATGTCTCTTGCCCTCATGCTCATCAACAGAACGGTTTTGCTGAACGCAAGCATCGGCATATCGTTGAAGTAGGACTATCCCTTTTAGTCCATGCATCTATGCCACTAAAGTTTTGGGATGAAGCCTTTATCGCTGCCACTTATCTCATAAATCGTTTTCCTAGCAAAGTCATAGGTAACTCTACTCCTTTGGAACGACTGTATAATCAAAAACCCAACTGCAATTCTCTGAAAACTTTTGGGTGTGCATGCTACCCAAATCTTCGTCCATATAATCAACACAAGCTTCAGTATTGCTCAACCCAATGTGTTTTCCTTGGATATTGCAATCTTCACAAAGGGTATAAGTGTCTAGAAGTATCATCTGGATGCATATATAAATTTCATGGGATGTTGTATTCGATGAAACAATTTTTCCGTTTTCCAAACTTCATCCCAATGTCGGAGCACTTCTTTGAGCTGAAATAGCTCTCCTTCCAGATTATATGCCCAGTTCTGATCATGGGGGGGGGGGATTATGTCAGGCTGCAGATGTGATTAATTCAATAGAAAAATTTAATTCTGGTGTTAAGTGTGCAGACAGCCATGATTTTATGCAAGAAGAAGGAAACAAAACAGGCGCTGACACTACAAAAAAAATACACTTCCGTGATGATACGTGTTTGTCACAATAGGTCGCGTTTTTTGTCATGCATGTACATCCATGACAAATTTATGACAAAATCAAGATAGTCATACCTGTGTTGTCGTAGAAGTGTTCCATGAGATTACCAAAATTATCATCACGGAAGTGTCCACTTCCATGACGATAAATCACGCGTCACAGAAGTGCTTTCGTCAAGGGTGACCGACACGTGGAATCCACCGTAACGGAACGTCGTTAAGCTATCAAGTCAGGTTTTGGATCCGATAACCCGTTAACAGCCCTGACCAATGGGAAATTTCCACGTGTAAAATTCTTATTGGCCGCACGAAACATGTGTCAGCTCGTCAGTGGGTCAGATAGGCGCCTATGATATGTCGACATGTGCCACGGCCCACCACTGGCCCATTTAGCTTACAAAGCCAGCCTGTTTGACTTGGTCAAAAGTTAACAGGCTGGCCCATGAAAAGCCTGTTAACGGTCTCTTTGCAAATAGCCCATTTTACGGCCCGTTAGGCACTAAAGGAAATCGGCCCAACAACGTCATGTGGCCCGTCAAATATAACACTAGCCCATTTCACTTTCGCCCCATGTATGGCCCACGACATCTTTCGGCCCATATGAGGCCTTCGTATCTTTCGGCCCTTTACAGGCCCACTGTGACTCTAGCCCATAATGAACAGTAATTTTCTTTGTACCCGTTAACGACCCGTGATTTACATGGGCCGTTTCCAGCCCGTGTTAGCTTTCGGCCTATTGACGGCCCATACGTTCTTGGGCTCCTTTTCGGCCCTCGATTACTTCCGGCCCGTTACTGGCCTGTTCCCCTAATGGGCCAAATTCGGCCCATGGCAAGAGTCGGCCCGTTACTGGCCTGTTCCCCTAATCGGCCAAATTCGGCCCATGGCAAGAGTCGGCCCGTTACTGGCATGTTCCCCAAATGGTCAAATTCGGCCCATGGCAAGAGTCGGCCTGTTACTGGCCTGTTACCCTAATGGGCCAAATTCAGCCCATGGCAAGAGTCAGCCCGTTTCTGGCCAGCCCGTCCTATATTCTAGCCCATTAACGATCCGTTATGCCTGTGACGGAATTAAGCTTTTGCAGTCCTACGGCCTGTTAACGGCCCGTTACCGTGCTGGGCCGATACCAATTACGCCCGATTACGGCCCATGTAGACCCATTTATCCGACGGCCCTAGGCCCATTTATCGACGGCCCGAGGCCCACCGATTACAGGCCCATTTATCGATGGCCCGTAGGAGACCCATGGATCCTACGGCCCGTATATGTCCCATGGGTAGTTGCAGCCACTAGAAAACCAGGGAAAAAGAAGACTAGTAAATAAAGAAGGCCCAAACTAACGCTAGGCTATTAAGGCGATTGCACAGATTACATCCACTCGACATCAAAGATCGCCACCAGTGCAAATAGGGAACACCCTACACTATACAAAAATGGCTTGCTGTTTTTTCAGCCGGTGGCTGCACGTTAATTACAACTATATAACAAAAGGAAGGTTGGAATAAAACTTAACTGTCTAGCAGATAAATGCACCATCAGAAGTTCAGAAGCTCGGTTCATTTGACCTGACTGCTACGTTTTCATGCTGTATTGTCCGATGGAACACCATAACCCTCGCCTTCATTTCCCCTAGGCTCCTGAACAACATAGCAAATGTCTGATAGTCTGGTTTCAAAACCATGCATATCTTGACGACATTGAGCAATGTTTCTCCTTGTTTCACAAAGGGGCTCTGTTAGGGAATGGACTTGTGTCTGGAGCGCAGATACGACATTGCTTTGAGCTTGCATATCTTGATCATGAGGCAGTTTGGACGATATTGCCTTAAAAACCAACCCAGTATTACGCAGGAACGTGCTTTTGGCACTGTTAGTGGACAGGTACTGACCCACTGCAGCAAGAGCTGACATTGCGGTTATAGTTGCCTCCCCACCTTCAGAAGGTGGTGGTTCCACCATTTTTTTTCCATATCTCGCTGAAAAGTTGAGGTTTTACATTAGTGGTACCAGAACAGAAGATATTAAGGAGGCAGCAAAACCAAACAAAATAGCTTTGGTCTATATACAAAACTTATTCTGGTGAACCCATGTAAAATATTAGTTGTATTTTATTGCAAAGTACATAATAAAACCAGGTTCCAAACATATGACCATGTACCATCGCTAATGTATTGTCTATTTCTTCACATTGTATTGAGGGCTAAGGATAAAGAGACGAAGTTTATAATACGGTAAGCATAGTATGACATCATTCATATCACAAAACAACTGAGAACAGACAAACATGCAATTGTAACGTTGTGTGGGCAAGTCCAGCACAGAACTAGATTACGGGTCAAGATCAAAGGAACATCACTCCTCCCTTTTAAACCTTGTAAGGTGCAATGATACGCTAAGACAATTGTGTATAAAATTGAAAAGAGTAATAGACATTGGCTGCAAACCATGCAGTTCAAGGCACAAGTCAGAGTAAGTAGTAGTTAAAAGGCATGAGGATTAAGGACTTACAACAATGGCTTTGACTGGTGTAGTCATGCCCTTCTTCTTGCTGGTGTGACAGTCCTTGAAGATTTCCACAGAATTTGGTTCAGGTACTTTTTGGTCCTTGCGGGCTTTCCTCTGCATTTCGAACAAGTCAATATAGATATGATAATAGAGTGAAACAACAGCTAACTACAAGAGCCTCGCAGTGTGCAATATAGCTACGAGATCCCGTTGTCTGCTGGAATTTCATTTTCGTATGGTTGGCCTTGTTCTTTGAACAGTTCACCTACAAGAAGATAGATTTGTGTGGCACATGCGTCAATAGGACTTCAACATGTGATCTGATCACATATATATAATGTACTTGATACTTTGGATCAGACCAGTGTTTAACAAGGCCCCTCCAGTCTTCATCCAATATATTTTCCTCTGGAGATGTTTGGGAAAGTTCACTGTTAGCCTTGCCTTCAAAGTGAGTTTTCCTCAAGTTATACCGATACTATCGCACAACAGACTTGAAAACATGGGTGCAAGCTTGTCTAGTTGCATCATCTTGGCTATCCAACTTGAACCTCATCTGTTGAAAATTATGGGAGTCTCATTGTTAGCAACCTAGAAAGTATGGGACAGAGCAAGACGATATTACTAGTTTCCATACATAACCATACTTACAGATAAATGGTTGAGGAAGGTGTTGAACTGGGTTTCGTCTTTGTCATTCCTGTACTGAATCCATGTTGGGAGGATGCGTACATGACACCTAACGGCAACGCTGCCTCTGATACTAACTTGGCTGACTCTATAGCATCACGTGGCCTTTTTAAACCTACCTCAAAACGGATCTCCATTTTTCCTCCTCTAGATTTAGTTAACCTATCGAGCATTATCCCTGATGTTTGTTTCCACTGCGCCTAGGTGCTAGTCCAACAACAAACATAGGAAGTGTTAGTGTACATCAAACTGTGAGACTACATATAAAGAAGCATGCAACTGTAACTTGACTCCAGCAACTACCTTCTTGCTGTTGAAGCTCACAAGGTTCATTTGATATTGCCAACTTGTCTTGTGTCAAGAGTGCTTGGGAAGTAGTGTCAGGTGGCAAGGGAGCTTGGGAACGTGCTGCTTGCTCAGTTGACGCACGAGTATGTCGTGCAGCTGGTAGTACTGTGGTAGGTGTTGCAAGAACTAGGGATGTCTCTGCTTGTTTGGTGGCAGCAATTTGTTTCTTTTTGGCTTTTTTGCAGTTCATGTAGCATGGGATGCCGTGTTTGTAAAATTTTCCGCTGGACTTTCACCTCAGTACCAGCAGAATCTGCAGGATTCATCCGCTTCTCATTCCCTGCCATTCTATGTTTCTTCCTCTTTCTCTGTGCCATGTTAAGTCAAGCCGACAAGAAAAACGAATAAAATTTAGTTCTTCAGAACAAATTGATGCGTGATGCAGACGAATAAAACTTTGATGTTAGACAACCACATGATAGGAGGATGTAATATGTATGAAAAACAGGACAGAAGAGATAACCAGAACTATGATGTGTAAACTAAGAAGAAGACATTTCACCAAATTAGAAGCAATGCAATGGAAGGTAGACACCATATGAAAGATGCTACAGATATCGCTCTGCCAAGTTAACAGTGTCTCAGCATAAATGGTGTTTAAACAAATGTGAAGCAGTACAAGAAATAAATCATATGCAAGATGCAAACAACATCACACTACCATGTTAGAGGTCTCTTGTCATTAGTGCCATTGCATATTCACAACTTATGATGTGTAAACTAAGGAGAAGGAATTTCAACAAATTAGAAGCAATGAAAGCTAGACACCATATGAAAGATGCAAATAATATCACTCTACCAAGTTAAAATTGTCTCGTCATAAGTGCCATTTCAACAAATTAGTAGTACAAGCTAGAAAAGAATGTGAGATGTAACCTATATCACACTCAGAAGTCAAACGTGTCTTATGATAAGTGATTGTTGCAGGTTACACAACAGTAGTAATTTGATGTAACAACATGGTGTGATAGACAGATATTGTATGTTCTAGAAACAGGAACATGTGTCTTATTCAAGTATAATGTGTAAAGTAAGCAGATGGAATTCAACAAAATTAGAAGCAATACAAGCTAGACATCACACATAACATGCGACCACATATAACAGTGCCAAGTTAGAGGGAGCACCAGTGATGCTGCACTAGGGGAGACGTGCTCATCATAAACACAACTTTGTTTTGTGTCTATGCATGTGTTGTCTTGGAAATCATCTTGGGGGCGTGGAGGAGTAGAAACTGTAGAGGCCCTCCGTTTGGAAGGAGCACCTTTATCTGCTGCCTTGCTAACTTCCTTCCGCTTTATTGATTTTGAATTGTCAAGTAAAACCGACAAGGAAAGGCAATAAAATTCTCTCTTCAAAACTCATTCATGCATGATACTGACAATCACTACTTTGATGTAAGGCAAACACATGATACCAGGATGGAATATGTACGAAAAACAGGACGACATGGCATGTTCACAACTGTTTGTGTAAACGAAGCAGAAACCATTCCAGCAAATAAGAAGCAATGCAAGCTAGACACCACATGAAAGATGCAACCAATATGACTGCCAAGTTAAAAGCGTCCCATCATAAATGGAATTTCAACAAATTAGAAGCAGTGCATGCTATAAATCATATGAAAGATGCAACTAATATCGCACTGCATATACTAAAGGTGTCTCGTCATATTGATTGATGCAGGATACAAAAAAAACAATAGTTTTATGTAAGGACATGCTTAATAGACAGATGTACTATGTACTAAATACAGGAAGGCATGTCACATTAACAGGTATAATGTCACATTTACAGGAGTATAAGCTAAGCAGACTAGCACATGCAGTTTAACCAGATTGGAAGAATTACAATCTAGACACCATATGCAACATGCAACCACATATCACGCTGCCAAGTTAGAGCAAGCACCTGCAATGCTAGTGTAGGGGAAATGCTGTAATCAACTACAGAGCTACATTCACTATCTTCATCTAGCATTTCTGTTTCTTGAGAATCATGTCGGGAGGCTGACGCTGCATTCTTTAAATGAGGAGTAGTCCCCTTGCCTGCCTGCCTCGTCATAAGTGATTGATGAGGGATACACAAGAACATTAGTTTGATGTAAGAACATGGTTAATACACAGATGTACTAGTATGTACCAAAAATAGAAAGGCATGTCATATTCAAAGGTATAATGTGTAAGCTAAGCAGATGCAATTTAACCAAATTGGAAGCAATACAAGCTAGACATCCAGCTGGAGTGGTGAACATGATCATCTAGGACCCGAGAGCCTGGTGGGAGGCGGGCTGCTTCGCCACCATCGCGGCTTTTTAGTTGGCTTCCAGGTGATGCCTGTCTTTGCTGGGCTTGTCACTGGCTCGGCCAGTGCCCTGACTAGCTATTTGTCTTCTGGTGCTCACGGGATGGTGGTTCATGTAAAAAATATCTTTCCTTATCTTAATAAAGACCGACTTCTGCCTTTTGAATACAAGCTAGACACCAACATGCAACTACATATGACAACGCGAAGTTAAAGCAAGCACCTGGGATGGTGGTTCATTGCGAGCGAGGTCATCAACTACAGAGCTACGTTTACCGTCTCCATCTACTGACACTGCACCCTTTATAGCATTGTAACGTGTCTTGCCTACCCGTATACCAAGCTGGAGTGACTTCTCTCTTTTCTTTGCTGCTTCTCTTTCGGCAGGAGAGTCTGAAATACCCTTTCATAAAAACACAATAGTGAGAGTATGGGTGAAGTGTGTGCAGAACTAGTGCACTATAAAAGTAGCAGATAGCAGGTGGCTTAAAAATAAATGACATGAGATATATGATAGCTCTACAACATTGCATGGCAAACAAAATTAGATTCTACTCCATATGATTTTGTAATATATGAGCACATGAAATGCAGGTACTCCTCCAGCACACCACCACATGTGGTCATATCTAAGATAATAGTCGACTGAAAATAAATAGGTCAGTCGATTTTTTTAATGAACCATCTGATCTATAAGGAACGGGCAGATGGCCTTCGTCTACGTCCCGCCAGTCACTGTTGACGATCTTTCACGAACCGCCAGCGACCACCGGCCCAGACCTGTGCCTCCGCCGCCCCGCCCTCCCATCGACCTCACACCACCGCTGTGCTTGGCAGCGCCCCCAAGCCATCCCTTTAATCCCGGACGACCTCCAGATCGGGCGCCAGTAGCTCTAGGCCGCAGACGCCCCTAAGATAAACACCAAGGCGCTGCTTCCCTGGCATAATAGTCGTACTAGCGCCTGTTACGCCGGGGAATGCTTCCATTAATTGGGAATCAACTGGCCAGAAATTGAAATTCAGGGGGGCGACGGACCTCTAGCTAAGGTGAAATAGTATATGAGGAGAAACCTTGTGCATCGCGAGTTACTAGGAATATCTAGTATCAAGAAGAAGCGGTCAACTAGTGTCTTCTGTGGGATGAATACCGTGCAAGCAGAGACGTAAGATTTGCACGAATAAGGGAAGAGGAGTACCTTCTTCGGTTGCCGGTGTGGTCACCTCCACATGTCGCGCCGATCTTCTTGTTTTTACCGGGGAAACCGATGTTCTGGAGGGTGCAGGCTTGGACGAACCCATGGCCAAATTGTTGACTGTGTTGCCGTGGCTGTATGTCGGCGGAGGGGAAGCAGATCTGAGGCGACAAAGGACGGCGTAGCAGGAACAGCTCCGGTGCGGTGGAGGGTGGCGAAGTTGGAGCGGCAGCGGTGAGGCGCAGGACGGCGTGGTTGAACTGGCTCGGGTACGGACGGCTCGGCCTCGGCTTCAACTACTAGCCGTGGAGGGCGTTGCGGTTGAGGTTGCAGTGGACGACGACGTCGGGGTATCGGCTTCGGCGTGATGGAGCAGGGCGGCGGTTGATGGGCGGGATGGGGTGGCGGATGGAGGACGCCGGGGTTTCGCGGCTGGTGGAGAGGTAGTTTTGGCGCCCACAGAGTACGAATGGGGAATCGTACGGGTGGGGGGGAACCATGTTTCGGTGTGGGATGCGCTTGCTTTTCGCTTTTTTGAACAAAAGATGGGATGTGCTTGTTTGAAATTTGGGGAAAGTACAAACTTTGCCCCCCTCTTAAATTACGGACCTACTGCGGGTCGGGGGTAGGATGGTAATCCCAGGTGTCCCAAATAGTGGGCAGGAGCGATTTTGGCCGCGCGCATGTGTGCTTAGGCGGCCATTGTGTATGAATGTTTTTCGGAGGCGGTTGCGTGGCGTCAAGATGAAGCTACAAACCTATCCCGGTTTAGACCTTTGGACGTCGGGCCGGTAGGTTTCACAGGTCGGAGTTATTAGAAAAGTATTTTCTTTGTACTACCAAACATTGGTCTCACGCGGTTTCGGGCGAGTAGAGGCTCTTTTGGCGCTTCGTTGGAAATTTTGAAACACAAGCATTCACTTTTAGAGTACTCTTGAACTATGAGGATTGACTTAAATAGACAACGTTATATTTGACCTTGTATGTTTGAAAACCTCATTAAATTATCCGCTTCCTTTTGAAATTTTGACACTTGAAAATCCTATAACTACTATTATTTTGGAATGGAGGAGCTAAATTTGAATCTATTTTGTACACGACTACATATGCTATTATGTACAAAATCAGAGCAAAGATTGGTACCCCCATAGTTTAGGTATGGTTTACAAATGCCATGATATCAAATTCAAATAATTGAATGGACTTGATGTTGAATTTGATTTTTTAAACCACCTTAGGTTGAATTCAAATGTATACTAGTTCATAGGTAGCTATTTATGAATGTCCATTGTGTAACTTTCGTATGTATAATGTGCTTTACACACACAACATGAACTATACTCACGTTTATATTCGATTGCTATGCATTGTCTAGAGTTCAAAATACTAACTATGTGGATCAATTGTGTCGAATAATAAGATAGACATGCTCAAATTCGATAGAATCTAGATGTCTGATGGATCAATGACCGCTCCTTACGCGAATTGCAAATATCATGATCCCATCCTAATATTTGGATACAATTTATATCTTTAATCAATGTGTAGAGTAGTCTTTTACGTGTAGTTTCACTCTCCATCGGTGGTCTCTCACACATGCTCACACACTCTCTCCCGAGGTGTCTTTCCCCCACACATTCTCTAGATATAACCCTCCCTCTCGTAACCATTTACAACTGTTTTCACTAACCTTTATCACAAGCACTCTTCCTCTCGCAAACATACACATGCACAATCCTCATCGACCCTTTCTATATACATGGACCTGCCTACGTGTCTCATGTACGCACATTATCTTTACGCCTGTCTTACACGCATTATCTCACACCTCTCTTCCTAATCGACAAGTATGATTCTAGCAGAGCATTCTGTAGGATGCCCCTTAAAGTTAGGTTGGATGAATAGTAATATCAGAGATAAAGGGGTTACCTTAGTCTGAGAACCTAGGGTTACAAATCCTAGCCGGCTTTGTCAGTGGACACAGAGTCCTTCACAATTCTGCTATCTTTGTCTAGTACGACTAGTCATCCATGGGTCTTCCTAAATGTGTCATGGGCCGACCAATGTGGCGCAGGACGGAACCGAACAAAGGGCCTCACCTCGACCCACCGGACCTCACGCGGTGACACACCCTGCCCCCACGTCTCATTATCTTCTCACACCCACACATACCAATACAAACACCACACACACAGAAAATTTCTCCTGGTGCTTCTATTCCCTCCCCCTTGCATATACACACTCAAGGGAATGGAATCTCTTGTCGTGACGTCATATTCGTCTCTCTCTCTAGACCACCCTCATTTCTCGTGCTATCTCTCCCACACCCCCCCGTCGGACCCTCTATCCATGCCTCTCTCGAATACATAATACACACACACACCTCTCTAGGCCCCGCCAAATGCATCAACTACACATTCACACATGTTACATCACGTACCCCATTGATCTAAAAAGCCCTCTCTTCATGTTTATTTCGCATACAACATTCCTTTTGAATAAAGTGTGGCCAAAAAATTATTTTAGAGTTTCTAGATATATACAACATTACAAAGTTATATGGAGGAGTACGAACGCTAATTTGCATTGCATTGTGCCCACAATGATATTTATTCCGCACTGTGATTTTGTATATTTTTATACTATATACAAAGTTAGTCATAATAAAGAGAAACGAAGAGCATCTCTCTCTCCATCGCATACCCCCCCTGTACGCCCCTTTCACGTATGCACACAAAACTGTCTCCAGGTCCTCTAAAAGTAAGCCCCCAAAAAATTCACGCGTGTTTCATCTTTCTCTCGCGATATATGCAATGACGATCATTGTATTTGAAGTGAAAGCACGATACATACGTTGGACTTCATAATCCACTCATTACGGTCACCGTTTATGTTTAGTGGTTATTATACAGTCACGGGCTCACCGTACAACTTTGTATTTGCTCATGACATGACTAGTTGACCAGGTGAACGCTCCACGTGGCACCTCTAGTGTTGCATCACATTATCTCACTAACATCATGCCCACCTGTCGACTTGTATCTACTCTACATCTACACTATTATAAAATACATAAAATACACTCTTATAAAAAACAGAGTTGGTGGTGATGGTGTGCCTGCCATCCTGCAATATAGGCCGTCCGATTTATATATGACGGATAGGAAAGAAACTATGGCAGTTTTGCAAAAAGGTACCCACACACCTCTCCACATTTGCAAATAAGGCCTTCCCTTGTTCATCCTTTTCTTTCACAAGATAAACAAGTCATACAAATGCATCTTGATGTTACGTGCAACACACGGGCATCTTGCTAGTAAGAATGAAAACAAATGACAAAAAACTATTTTGACGGTGGTGCGAAGTCATGACCGCGGGCACAATGGACAGGGTGGCCTTGTATTGGCATGCTGAGCTGTCTATTTTAACACACAGAAGCTGGTGTGGTGATTATACACACACACACACGCATGCACACGAACTCCATCCACGCAACACTCACAAAAACACATGCACCCACGCACGCACGCAACACTCACACGTACACACGCAGCCACGCACGCACGCAACACTCACACGCACACACGCACGCATGCATGCACACACCAGTACACCACACGACCAACACACACTCTCACGCTCAAGTGCTCAACCTACACATGCATGCGCACACATCAGGCCCTGACAGACACATACACAACCAGCTGATTCCCGCGCATGGGTTGGAGCCTTGTCGCGCCTGCGTAAATTTGTGTTTATCTGACCTTTTCCCTATGAGAACTGACAGGTGGGACCCACAAGGAACGTGGTCAATTTAACTAGTCAACATGGTGCCACGCAGACTATTTGGCCGGTCAACAGAGTGCAATCCGATGCTGAACTATGAGCAAGTGACCGGATAATTACCGCAAAACGTATATAGTGACCGTAATCAGCTTATTCTGAAGTTCGGTGACCGTACTACGCTTTTCTCTCTGTAGGCCCTCCAAAACTACATCTCTACACGTTCTCGCATGTTACATCTAACAACTATGCAATACAACACTACTACTACACTCTAACACAATAAATCATATGTGTTTTTAGTTTTACTAGATATCATATTGTTACTTATAATTATTCAGTTTGCATACATTAAAATTGCCTTTGAAATGTATGACCAGTATCATCTACCGCGCAGGAAAAATCCCGCCCTTTCCTGTTTAATTGGGTTTGTATCGATGGATCGTGCGAAACAGCAAAACTATAGTACTATACAGTACAAGTGATAGTTCACTGGGCCGTCGTGTCGTCTACTCCTCCGTCGTCAGAGTGGAGCGCTCGCTTTCATAAATCTTCTAGTCCCTTTCACCGACATGTGGGACATCAAGCTACCGGGTCCACGTGCCATACCGGAATACAGTGCAGAGCAGCCGGGGTGAAGCACCTTAGTCATGGCGTCGGCATAGTAATGAGCAATGAGGCGTCAAATCACAAAGCTGCACCTTTCCCGCAGTTAAGTTGGAGGGACGAAGTAATAATGCTAAAAAAGAAGTTGGAGGGACGAAGCAACCATCATTTCACTCGTTTCTGAATCCGCTTCTCCCTCATCTTCTTCAACTTAACCACGTGTTGCTTCTGCCGTTGTTCTGCCTCATGTGGGACGCGGATCAGCTTGGTCGCTTCTCCCTCATCTTCTTCAACTTAACCACGTGTTGCTTCTGCCGTTGTTCTGCCTCATGTGGGACGCGGATCAGCTTGGTAAAGCACTGACACGTGGGACCGCATGTTAGCAAACCGCCAGGACAATGTCCTCCGAAAATAAGAAACCTCCCCCGCCATCCGCGCGGCAAAATCACCTCCTTTTTACTAATCTTTGATTCTATAATTTTTTAGATCAATATAATTAGATTTGTATAGATAGCACACAGGAGCAAAATCAAGTGGTATGGTTAAGGGCATCCACAATGTGTAGCCAAATGTGAAAATAGCTTTTGGCATCGTGGGAACCATTATGGACGGTGTTACCAAAGCCAAAAAGATGGAACTAAAGCTCCCTGATTGATTGATTGAAGGAATAGAAAAATGCAACGTCTCTCCTCTTTCTCCCATGCTTGGACGCATGTAGGAGTATTACAATATAGATCACAGAGTCTACTCCCCTGTCCCTTCTATCACAAATCACAAAGCAGTGAGGCGTCAAATCACAAAGCACGGACGAAGCAACTATCATTTCACTCTTCGCTGACTCCGCTTCTCCATCGTCTTCTTCGAGAAACCATCTCACCGCACTAGTACTCCTAGTAGTAGTACTAGTAAAGGACTTCCTGGATGCAAATAAGGCGGTTGTCTCGGCTTGCAGGCGGCAGTTGCGAACGACTTACCGTGGTCTCCCTCAATGGTGTTCTCCGTCGAACGCACTTCGCCAAACCACACAAAAAAAGTCGTCGACGTCACCGCAATGGGCAAGGAATTGAAATATAGTTACTACCTCCATTTTTTTGTACACAAGGCCAGTATATCAAAATTACAATTTGCAAAGGGCCACTGACGCTAATCGAGGCAAAATTGATGGGGTTAGCAACCAAGGACATTAATATCCCCTGCATGCATGCGGAAGTGAGAAGGTTCGTTTGCATGACACTGCATTAATCAAGCGATGAGGAGTGAGATGGTTAGCTCTTTGGTCTTTCGAGAAAAAATACGCATTAATTGACACGTGAAACGAGGATTTGTATCGAAGGAAAACCCCGCCTTTCTTTTTTAACACTAGTACTCCTAGGATGTACTACCTCCGTCCTGGTTTATAGGTCCCTTTTATAGTTTGTACGAAATTTTGACTAAAGATTTAACTAACAAAATGTTAATGCATGTCAAGAAAAATTATCTCATTGGATTCGTATTTGAACATAGTTTTGAAAAACATAATGTTTGGTGACATGTGTGAACATTTTCTTAGTTTAATCTATGGTCAAAATTTGGCATGAAATACAATGGGGACCAATAAACCCGGACAGAGGTAGTACATACTTATCCTGTTTGGGTCTAGGCCTTGCATTGCCAAACTTTGCCACACATTTTTGCCAAGCTTGCCTAAAGTTTTCAAAATGAGAAGGAGGTACACTTGCGCACGGCTGTCGCGGTCGCACCGCACCCTCACACGGTCGCTCTTGCACGCCGCGGTCGCACCGCACCCTCACACTTCGCTCCTGCATGCTGCAAACCCAACCAAGGGAACGCACCCTCACTGACACGTGCTGTCGCATGTGAACAAACCAAACTCAGCCATCCTATCGCTGATACATAATTTTTGTTTATAGAGTATGTTTATCCAACCGGAGTATCCGTACGGCCCGTGCGGTGGTCTGTTGGGGAAGAAGAAGAGGTGAGGAAGAAGGAAAGAAGGGATGGGAGACGTAGGATATTCATCCAACCGCCTGAAATGGTAGACTCAGGCGACTTGCATATCAAATAGTATGTTTTTACACAGCAAAAGATCCATAATAATAAAAACAACAACATAAATAAAAACTATCACTGCTCGCGGAAAGAGACGACCACGCCGTCTTTGGCTGCCGGCGCGAACCAGCCGTCGCTGCCGACGTGTGTCTCTGCACCGTGGTTGTCCTCGGCCTCCAGCTACTCGTTCAAGTTGAGCGTGCGGGCGCTCTTCACGGACGAGAGCACAACCCGGTTCAAGTCGAGGACGTCCGGTTCCGCCTGCAGGAGGGCCTCGATGGCAGCGGCATCCATGCGCTCCGCGTCGAGTCGAGCCTCCGCCGCCCGGTTCAAGTCCAGGACTTCCGGTTCCGCCTGCGGGAGGGCGTCGATGAGAGCGGCATCTGCGCGCTCCGCGTCGAGTCGAGCCTCTGCCGCCCAGTTCAAGTCTAGGACTTCCGGTTCCACCCGCAGGAGCATGTCAATGAGAGCGGCATCCGCGACCTCTGCGTCGAGTCGAGCCTCTGCCGCCCGGTTCATGTCCAGGACGTCCGGTTACGCCTACAGGAGGGCCTCAATGGCAGCGGCATCCGCGCGCTCCGCCTCAAGTTGAGCCTCCGCCGCTCGGTTCACATCCACGACATCCGGTTCCGCCTGCAGGAGAGCCTCGATGGCAGCGGCATGCGCGCGCTCCGCGTCAAGTTGAGCCTCTGCCTCCCGGTCCTCCTTTAGTATCGCCATGTTGAACGGCTGGTCCGCCTGCACCATGGGGGACTCGGACGCCGGCACGAAGTCGACGTCCATCGTCTCATTCCCATCGAGGGCCTTCTACGCCGCGACCTCTGTAGTGAACATTGGATCGGCTCCAGAGAACTCGGGGATTTGCCCGCCGCTAAGAGAGCTTGGGAATGGAGGTCTGTGGCGCCGACCGCTGCCGTGATTTCTGCGCGGCACTCCGGTGTCAGCATCTTGTAGTAAGTGATCTTGCGGCGCACCATGGCTTTCCGGCGAACTAGGGGACGCTTGATGCGGGCTAGGGGATCGAAAGGTGGGGGAATGGGCTAGAGATTTGGTGTGGTTTTAGGGCAGTGGCTGGCGTAGGCCAAGCAGCGAAGGTTCTGGTGTGAATAGTGGTTCCGGTGATGACCGGGTAATCGGTTTTGACTGTACATCACTCTTGTCGCGTTCGCGTTGCATCCCGGCATGCTGGACCCTCCACGTCGCTCACCGAATGGAACGCGCTTCGTCTTGCGTTTTCGCTCGCTTGTGGGACCGCAGTTGAGAGAAAACCGACGTCCCTCCCCCTCCCCCGCCCGCGTCATTTATTATACCACTACTCCCTTCATTTTATGCGGAGTAAATAAAAACAGAGGGAGTATTACGGATGAGGATCCCCCGACGTGGCCGAACCCATTGAGTAACCGACATGCGGGGCCTAGCAAGCATGGGGTCCGCCAGTAAGTGACCGAAAGGGAGGGTAAGGCAGGGATACCTACGTCAAATGATCCACTTCCACTATACTACTTTGACCAAATGTTAGAGTAATAATATATGACATGCAACTTACACAAATGTTAGAGTAATAATATATGACATGGAACTTACACAAATGTTAGAGTAATAATATATGACATGCAACTTACACAAAGCATACAGGGTCTAATGCGTTTTTCGAGGCTAACTTTGACCAAATGTTAGAGTAATAATATATGACATGCAACTTACACAAAGCATATGGTCAATTTCGTATGTGAAAGGAGTTTCCAATGATATAATTTTCACATTATACATCTCATGTACTCCCTCCATCTAGGTGTGTAAGTCATCTTACGAAAACCAAATAATCCCAAAACATGTAGGCGCGGTGCATTAACTTCTACCTCGTTTCTTGTTTCTTGACATATGAACCAATAAGAGATGAGGGTGTGCATGCTTTTAATGACCTGAGACTATCAAACATGACATGCAGTGGTTAGTTCATTGCATGCAATACTATTAATTAGCAAATAAACATTAATGTCTCTCGTTTTCCCCTCCTCCTTGGTCACGGTGCACAGCCTAAGATGACTTACTCACCTATGTGAAAGGAGTACTATTGATATTGTCAATAGTCAAATTGGAAACCATCTCAAGTACAAATCTAGCAGTACGTACGAATCTAACAATATTGATTGGGCGTTGTTGAATGTTGATACCTTTTTTTATCATAGTAGAGATACTTTGACTACACATAAAACTTATATGTAAGGTAGAAAATATAGGAGGGAGTATATTGTACGTTCAAAAATGAAACGAACATTGAATACCCTTTATATATGATTTGCGGATGATATGATCACCGGTTCCAAAATTTTGAATCCGCCTTAGGTATCACGTGCCCCCACTCGTTCCCTCACGATTTCATCTCGGGGTCCGGAGATCTATTGAAAGAGGACTAGGGTGGGTACATGCGAATGATACTCGGCGGAATGTTCAAATAAGGCATGCGGGAGGATGGACTCGACTGGAGGCCGACATGATTGATGGAGAAGAGGGTTGGAGAGGAATGAGAAATAAGTAAACGCCACATGATTACACTTGAACGGCTCAAATAAACAATAAGTTGTCTCGCTTGGCCTACATAGTGAAAGGCCTAATGCGCAACGCGGAGCACTGGCGCTCGAATATGGCCGGGAAAACAGGGAAACCGACATGTGGGGCACACCCGTCGGGACGACGTAGCGCAGACTAGTCCAATGGAGGAGCCGGCCCACGACCTCCTCGCCACCGACAACCGTTCATGTGGGTCTTTGGGTCCAACAACCGGTCATGCGTGTCGCTCACCGCGGTCGCCGTGTCGCTCATATCGTCGATAGACATGGTCGGTTTCAGTGTGCCGAGGGTGGCGTTTGTGCTGTGGCACGACCAACGGTATGTTTGGTTTGTGCCCAAGGTTGCCCCATCAAAGCATTGGGTAGCCAAAATTTTGGTTGAGGTATTGGTTGCCCATGATTTGGCCGACATTGGCAAGAAAAATGAACTAGAGTTGGCTAGAGTTCATTGGCATGCCAAAGAAATGGCAACCATCCAAACAAAGACCAATCTTTGGGTCATGACCAAAATTTTGTTAAGGTGCACTTTGGCCACAATCCAAACACACCCCAACACCCGGCTCGTCGAGGATGCACGGGGGGTCGCGACGCATCCGCGGAGTGGTGTAGCGCGGCCAACTGCATCCTCTGGACCTGAGACCATGCCGGGTCGTCTTGATTTTTCAATGACATGTGGGGATCACATTTGAGCAAAGGGCATCTCCAACGTTGCCACGACCGCAGCTGACTACCCTGGCACACCAAAGCCCTCGTCCCTCGCGCCGTCGCGCGGTGCGTTCCCAGCCGGCGCCAGCTGCTCGCATTCATGCCATCCGTTCGTATGTCGTCGTTAAGAGGCTCAGTGCCCGAGGAACCAACTCCGGCGACTTAATCACGCACCCGGACGCTTGGCCTCACGGAAATGCGCTACTTAAAGCGGCAACGCCCAGCTAACCTCCACACCATAGCGCATCGTCCTCCTACCTGACACCACATCCGCCATGACCACAAGTGTGAACACTCTGCGGGAGAGCTTGTCTACGGGGATGAAGCTCGAGGTCGCCGCCCTCGCTCAAGTCGCCTCTCGCGACGCAATAGCGGCGTAGCCGGACGCGGACGCGACCGCACAAGCGGTGGCCACGCTGGCGGCCGACGACGGGAGCACCATCAGCCACGCATCCTACTTGCCGCCGTCCAACGTCCGGCACCGCCGAGGTCGGGGACTCCTCCGAGGATGAGTAGGGCATGGGAGGCGGCAGGGCATGGTGTGCCAACTGGCCGGTCTGTATCCCATGTTCTACTCTTCCTTGCCGGAGACCGCACCTTCACTTCACGAGTCTTGAACCCCGCCCCCGTACATAGATATCGCAGATGGAGCACGTCGGTCGCCGCCGTAGAATAGGTTTAGGGTCGGGTTTCTTTTATTTTTCTGTCTTATAAAAGTTTTAAATGTAATGAAAATCTGCCGTGCTTGCATTAATCTCGGCCGATGTATATGAACTTTCACAATAATATACATATTGTAGGAGTACTAGTGCACGGAAGATCAAGATCTTGTGGGGGAAAAGGATGAACGAGGGAAAGCCTTATCTGCAAATGTGGAGAGGAGTGCGGGTAAATTGTCATAGTTTCCTTCCTATCCGTTATATATAGGTCGAACGGCCCATATTGCAGGATGACAGGCACACCATCATCACCAACTCTGCTTTTTATTGAACCGAGACAAATCTAAAAAACCCAACTAAGCCAACCTCCCAGCATATCGCGCGGGAAAAGACCCGGCCGCGCCGTTTTAGTCGGGATTACCGGATTACTAGTAGTAGTATCGATGGATCGCACGAAGCAACATTTTTTTGAGGGGGCGAAGCACCTAGTTTAAAAGGAAAAAAAGGCGGTACACTCACAACACTCCTGTCGCGGTTGCATTGCACCCCACACACGTTCGGTCCTGCACACGGCTCACGCAAACGGATCGCGCTTCGGCTTGCCTCTTCACTGACACGTGGGACCACACTTGGAGAAACCGACCATGCGCCAAACTCCCCCCGCCCA
>NC_041389.1:73002733-73012312 GCF_002162155.2 Triticum dicoccoides
CGCCCTTCGGCCAAATATTCCCCAAACCCCCTCCCTCCGTCCCCCCTCCACTCCATTCGCTCCGCGAAAGCCGCCCTCCCCACCGCGCCGATACGTCGGCGCCGCGGTTCGTCGAGGGGACGCACGGCGATCCTCTCGCTCCCACAGTACGCTCTTGTAGACTGCCGTCCTCTAGCCGCGCCGCCACCTTTGGCTACGTTCTTGTGGAGGCGCACGACAGTCAGCGCCGCCACTGCTGGCGACGTTCGTGTGGATACGCACGATGGTCAGCTTCTCCCATGGTACGCGCATTCTAGACCGAGGCCCCGTTCATGTCGGTGTAGCGCTGAATGTTAGCTGATAGACGCTGTTAATCTCACTGTTTGCCGAAGTAGTTTACTGTCAATACGCTCTGCTTAAGAAGCTTCCTTGCCCTGTTCTGCACTCAATCTGCTTAGCTGAGATGGCATGCCAAGGCCGATTAGTTGCTAAAATATCCTGCCATATATTTATTGTGACGTAGATTGCCATGGTCTAGTAGCCAATCTATTAGGTGAAATAGCTCTACACCATTTTATACTCGATCTTTGTTGCTGCGATGGCCTTCGATTGTTTGATGGCTGTGTGCCCTGGCTCATTGACTGCTGAAACAGCCTGCCATAATTTAGCACTCAAATCTGTCTGCTGAATTAGCTTTACATATATTTCGTTACCTAGATCTGCTCACCCAAATATCTTGCCATAGCTTTAGACATCGACCTAGTTATTTTTTTTAGACTTCATAAAAAAGCATATATGTTTTTCCTGTAATATCTAGTAGAAGAACTAATTTGTATGTCTAACAGATGGACAGGACTTGGATAACTTCTGCTCGAAGATTCTCCGCTGCATATGTTGAGGGGGTTGAAAACTTCATGAACTTTATCAGAGCTGAGTACGGTGGTCCGAAATCAGATGTGCTCTGCCCGTGTAGCAGTTGTATGAATTCAGTTACAAGACCCCAGTCAACTGTGCAAAATCATCTACACTTGTATGGGATGCCGGTCACATATACTAGGTGGGTTCATCATGGTGAAGCTGTGAACGTCTATGTTATTGATTACGTGGAAGCAGCAGATCACCATCTTGATCTGCCTGATGCTCAGGTGGAAGAGGAGGAGGAGGTGGTGGTGGCGGAGCCAGTACGTTTTACCAACATTGAAACAATGCTACGAAATGCTCGTGCATTCCGTGAACTTTCACCTGCAGAAGAAAAACGGTGGGCCCGCATGTTGGAACAATGCAATGTTGCTGTCACCCCAGGAAATAAGCTGTCAGTATTCTCAGTTATGGTCACCTTTCTTCAGGTGAAGACATCTGAGTGGATGACCAAAAAATCATTCGATGCGATGTTGGCTGCTTTCCGCAAATCTTTCCCAGATGCGTCTGAGCTGCCACACACCTATAGTAAAATAAAGAATAATTGTGTTCTGTTCTGGAAGGATTATGCCAACTTAAGTGAATGCCCGAAATGCAAATCATCAAGATGGAAAGATGGCGATGCTGTGAAGAGGGTTGCTCATAATGTTTTGAGACATTTTCCAATTACACCAAGATTGCAGAGGTTGTTTCATGATGCTGAAACAAGAGAGGATGTACTGTGGCATTCTAGGAACCAGGAGTATAGAGATCAGAATGTAATGAGCCATCCATCTCATGGTAGTGAGTGGAAAAGCTTCAATGATAAACACAAAGAGTTTGCTGCTGACCCGAGAAATATTAGACTTGGCTTACCTTCAGATGGGTTTAACCCATTTGGCCACCAGAGCGCCACATATAGCATGTGGCCAGTGCTTGTTATCCCTTACAACATGCCTCCAAATGTCTACACCAAAGAATCAAACTACATGATGGCCTTGCTCATTCCAGGTCCAAAAAGTCCTGGAAAAGATTTTGATTTGTTCATGGAGCCTCTTATGGAGGAACTTCAACAGCTATGAAAGGGTGTTCTTACTCGAGACCTATATAGCAGCCCACCAGCTGATTTCTTTCTGCGTGATGTTGTAATTTGGTGCATCCATGATTATCCGGCTTTGGGCACTATGTCAGGGCGAACGACACATGGTTACAATGCATGTGTTTGATGTGACAGGAATCCGCTATCATACGCAATACTTAGCAAGATCTATTACATTGGACACCGTCGTTTCCTTGCCAAGGACAATCCGCATCCTAGAAAATACCGAAGACATGTGTTCAATGCAAAGCATGAAAACCGTGATGCGCCAAAGAGGCTCACCGTCGATGAGTTGCAAGTGGAATTAGAGAAGGCCAGGCATATTACACCAGGAAACCATCCTGGTAATGGTAGCGGGAAAAGGAAGCGTGGCACGGTAGAAGAAATATTATTGTTTACCCGCAGGTCCACTTTGTGGGACTTGGAGTATTGGAAAGATTTGGATCTGTGGCTTGATGTGATGCACATCGAGAAAATATATGTGACAACATTATCGGCACACTTCTTAACATTGAAGGCAAGACAAAAGATACCTTAAAATCTAGGATTGATTTGACACACCTGGGTATCAGAGAGGATTTGCAGGTGCAAGATGAAGGTAAACCACGGGATATGGCACCAGCTGAGTACGTCTTGGACAAGGTAAAAAGAAAAGAATTCTGCTAGGTCCTGTCACGTGTGAGATTCCCACATGGATTTGCTTCCAACCCTGAAAGGAGAGTCAGTGCAGATGGAAACAAGGTACAAGGATTGAAAACTCATGACTGCCACGTCCTACTTCAAAGGGTTTTACCTGTTATCCTTAGAGGATTGGGCCGCCCTGACTTATACAGAGTAGTTGCAGAGTTGGGACAATTCTTCAGGGAACTCTGCAGTAGAAATATCAGGATAGATGCTTTGGAGCGTCTTAGAGACAAGATACCAACTATCCTATGCGACCTTGAGAAGATATATCCTCCAGCCTTCTTTGATGTGATGGTGCATTTGGCTGTTCATCTACCCGATGAGGCACTACTTAGAGGTCCAGTATAGTATGGCTGGATGTACCCTATTGAAAGGCGGCTAGGCACTTTCAAGGGCTATGTTAGGAATAGAGATAGACCCGAGGGTTCCATTGCAGAGGCCTACATTGCTACAGAAGCATTGACATTCTGCTCAATATACATTGAAACAGCTGATCAGCTTAGCAAAGAGGTAGGTGAAGACAATCCCGAGCTCAATGTTTCAATTATTCTGTTCGACTTATAGGGAAGAGTCGACAAGAGGACAAACCTAAATATTTGGACAAAATGGTTTGGTATGTGTTGAATAACTGTCCTGAGATACTACCTTATATCAAGTAAGTGTAGTACTGCAGCTTATATATCGTAATCTACTAAACTTGCAGCACATTCTTATATATTTAGATGTTTGACGCAATCACTATGTTGTGAAGCATGTACAAAGAGGAGTTACTGCCCCAAAATCCAAGAAACATTGACAAACTGGTTATGGCAGGATTTGCGAAATGGTTCAAGAACCATGTAAGCTTTTGAAGTGCACTGTCAGTTTTTTTAATATATTGAGTACATAAGATGATCAGCTTGTCTATTTTCTAACCATAGGTTAAGAAGATGCGGGAGGATGGGCAGGCAGTTGATGATGCCCTTTACTCACTAGCAATGGGTCCTGATACTCGGGTAAGACATTATGAATCTTGCGTTGTTGGAGATGTGCGCTACAACACCCTTGCACGAGACGAAGGCAGGAAGACACAAAACAGTGCCATCATGAGCACGGATACGTATGACAAAGAGATAACTGAAATGTATGCTAACATAACAGACATTGTTCAGTTGCAGTATATCTCCAGTTTCGAGGATCATCGGTGTGTGGTTCTATTGTGCTGTCGTTGGTATAACCTGTTTTCTAGGATCGCAAAACCCAGAGCTGATGATTATTTCAAATCCATCAATGTCAAGGCGGCGTACCAGACCAACGAGCCTTTTATTTTGGCAAATCAAGCAACACAAATATTTTTCTTGGAAGACACATTTGCACGTAGCGATGACTGGAGAGTATTGCAAAGGTTTGAGCAGAGGAATTCGTTTAATGAAGTTGCACAACAAGATGATGCTTACACTGCTCCTGATGTACAAGATAACACAAATGTTCCTAATATCTTTGAGAACCATCACGTCAATGACGCCGGCGAAAAGATTGCCTGTCGTGCTGTGGACATACAAGAGTTGATCAAGAAGAAGCCGACGTTCGAGGACGTTGAGGACGAAGAAGAAGATGACACCGTGGGAAATTATGATTCAGACTGATACACATGGCAAAGATGTTGACGCTGCTGCTGCGGATGATGATTACATTGCTTTTGTCGTATTTGCTTGTCAGAAGATGTTTTTATCTACTATGTGAAATTGTGCTATGACAACTGAAACCTGATGAACATGTTGTTTAGTATTTTGCTGTGAGAACATCACTTGTTATGTCTGCTGATTTGTGTTTGGTGATTGTATGACAACTAAAACATGATGACGTTGTTGTTTAGTTGTACTCATATTTGGCTGTGAAACTTGAATTTGATGACATAGTTTGCTGTTGGACTGCAATTTGCTCGACGTCTTCGAATGAGAACAAAGCTGACCCGACAGGGCCTCTGCTATCTATTTATTTATATGAGCAAAAGGGGATACCCCCTGATTTCTGTTAATAGAAATCATTAGATGTTCACAACACTATGCCCAGCCTGCTACACAGGTTTCATTCATTACTAGTTTCAGCAAAGTGCTCATGTCGTAGCCACTGAATACATCACGAGTGCTACATACACTGCAAATAAAGAGACCATCATCCTACAGAGCACATCGATTTTGCCCATCATCTTCACAAGCTCTTTCATCTCCTCATTGCTGTCAAGGTCGTTCAACAGCTGTTGCTTGGCCATGATTAGAGGAACTACGTCTTTAACCTTCTGCTCTGCATCTTCCTCTTCTGCTGTTCCTTTAGTTACTTGTCCAACACCCCAACCTGATGGTACTGGGATTCCTCGGCTAACCAAATAATCAGCATAGTTGCATTCCCCCACATCAGCAACTTCCTAGAAATACAAATCACACGAATCTTCCCTTTTCTGCACGAATCAAATTGGAAGATCATCAACCAAACTATTAAAAAATCAGCAACTGAAAGCAGCAGAACAACACTTAAACATATTATTACCCCATGATTTGGGCATTTGTAGAAGACTCGACCAGGGTTGCGGATTGTGGTTGAGACGTGACGGATGACTCTTCGTGATTTGCAGCAGTGGCACCACACAACGGTAGCGGGTTGCGATGAGCAATCGGTGCGGTGCGCGTGCCGGCGGGGGTGTGATGAGACCCACAGGCGATGGTACGGGTGGCGACTTGGCGCATATCTGGTTGTTGCCTGCTGAAGAGCAGGTGGACGAGCAGCCAGCGGACATGGTTGCTGCGGCCAGAGCTTCTGATGCTAGGTAGAGTAAGTAGAGAAGAGGAGAAGCGAACGTTGGATATGTCAGTTTCATTACTTGCAGAGTAGCATGGCACCATATATAGTCATAGTCTAGGTTTGGATTCGAACCAGCTACAGGAGCACGTCTTTCTTTTTTCTAAAACTCGGCAACGTCTCTTTACTGGTACACTAGCTTGTTCCGTACGCCTTCCCAAGTCTTTGATTTTCTTTCCCTTTTTTTTGCGAGGAAGGAAGGAGGACAAAATTGAGAGTTCCTCGGAGTCGAACCCAAGACGTCTCGGTTGAAAACCAAGGGTGCTAGTCACTTATGTGGCGAACGTTCCCTGTGAGGAGGACGGCAGATGAACGCATTTTCCTCGCAGTTTTCTTCCTATATATAAAAAAGTATGCTACTTGGTGTCCGCTTAGTCAAAAAACGATTGTGCCAACCTTGACCGTTCGATTGACATTCAACATCTGTCGCGTTTCTTCAGTCTCTTCTTCCTCGAGCCGCCAAAGCCAAACTAGCGCCGGCGGGACCGCCTGCTCCCGCCTCCCACGGCTGGCTGTGATCTTCCCCAGCTCCTGTTCATTCCCGTCCGAGGCCTCACCATCGTCCTCCGTGCTTGCCGCGGCGCCGCCCTCCGGTGTTGTCAACATGGTCAACAACCGAGAGGAATAAGGAGATGACTGTATATGGTGAGGATGGCAGTAGGGACCCAGCAGCGCGCGCAGTAATTTTGTTTTTTCGAGACGGAGAAGGATACTGGGTTGTGCGGGACCCGTGGCCCGTCTAGCCCAGGCTTTTATTTCATATGTTTAGCACATGACCAGCCTAGTTTGTTTTTTTCCTTTCTGAAAAATGGCTAGCCAGCTATTTTGTTTTTTGCAGAATAACCAACATAGGCCTAATTGCTTTTCTATGCCCTGCTGGGCCGGAAATCTTTCAAGACGAGGAGGGATGCATTTTGCCCAGAAAATGGGCTATAAGTAATAATAAATGGGTTATAAGTAATAAGAAATGGGCTATAAGTAATAATAAATGGGCTGTCAAATGAAAAAAATACAGCAAACAGGCAATTAGTTCCCAAATACTATTTTTCTTTCGGATTTTGATATTTTAAATTTCATTATTTTTGTGCGGGTAAAATTTCATTGAATTTAAATTAAGGTATATTTAGATTTGAATTAATTTGAATCCGGCTAGAAATTTTGGGCTGTATGCTGTTTGGGACAGATTTGGAGGCTGACTTGTGGGTCTACTAGGTTGACGTGTACTTTGGCTTTGTCAACTTAGTCCACAAACGATTCTAGCAGCAGTAACCCTTGGATGTTTATCCAACGGTTGTGCTGCTTCTTCAATATCTAATCTTCTTGCTCCAGCCGCCCAAACCAGCTCCGGTGGGACTGCCTGCTCCCGCCTCCCGTGGCCAGCTGTGCCGCCGCACAGGCCGCCGCCCCACCCTACTTCATTGTTGGCCAGGCCATTCCTCTACTCACCCACACCTCCTGTTATTTTCCGGCGACGGCAGTCGGACCAGTAAACCATCATACTCCCCACCGCGTGGGCAACCATTGCCGAGTCTTCCCCGGCTCCGTGTCGTTCCCTTCCTAGGCCTCGCCGTCGTCCACCGCCATGGTGCTCTCAGCGCGGCCTGGTCAACGTGGTCAACGAACGACATCCATCAGCCGTGGACTGTACGCTCAAAATAATGATTCTTCCACCTGACAGCTGGGACCCACCGGAAGGGCCTCTGTATTTCGCGAAAAAAACGTTCCCCCCGCTGACATGTCGGACCCACAAACTATATCTTCGCACGCAAGGAAGAGCCTCCTTATTACGCACAAAAAATGAATACCCACCCTGCTAGATGGGACCCACCATAGTGGGAGGATGACTTGTGGGCCAACTAAGTTGACGGGGACGGAGGGCTTTCTCAACTTAGTCAATATGAATGATTCTAGCTCCAGTGACCGTATGATGTCCATCCAACGGCCATAGTGCTTCTTCAACCTCTGGTCTTCTTGCTCCAGCCGCCCAAAGCAGCGCCGGTCGTGCCGCATGCTCCTGCCTCTCATGGCCGGCTATGATGCCGCGGAGGCCTCACCGGCCCCTACTACTCTCACCGCTAGACCAGGGTATCCCTCTACTCACCCACACCCCCTGTTATTCTGTAGCGACGGCAGCCTCACGACGCAGCCGAACCAGTGAACCCTTGTACTCCTCTCCGCGCGGGCTACCACTACTGCGTCTTCCCCGGATCCGCGTCGTCCCCTTCCTAGGCCTCGCCGTCGTCCAGACCACCGCCCTGGTGCTCTCAGCGCGGCATGGTCAACGTGGTCAACGGCCGACTTCCATCGAAAGAGTACTATACGTGGAGAGGCTGACAACTGGGTCCAGGTGGCCGCAAGGAAGTGCCTCCTTATTACGCGCAAAATAATTATTCCTCCACCTGACAGCAGGGACCCACCGAACGGGCCAACTTATTTCGTGAAAAAAATGTTTCCCCCCTAACTGCTGGGACCCACTGGACGGGCCAGCGTATTTCGCGAAAAAAACGTTCCCAGCGCTGTCAGCTCGGACCCACCGAAAGTGCATCCTTATTACGCACAAAAAAATGAATACTCCCTTTGCTAGCTGGGACCCACCATGGTGGGAGGCTGACTTGTGGGTCTACTAAGTTGACTGGGACGGGGGCCCTTGTCAACTTTAGTCAATATGAACGATTCTAGCTCCAGTGACCGTACGATGTCCATCCAACGACCGTAGTGCTTCTTCAACCTCTGGTCTTCTTGCTCCAGCCGCCCAAAGCAGCGCCGGTCGTGCCGCATGCTCCTGCCTCCCGTGGCCGGCTGTGCTACCACGGAGGCCTCACCGCCCCTACTATTCCCACCGCTGGCCAGGCCCTGCAGTGACGGCAGCTTCACACCGCAGCCGAACCAGTGAACCCTCGTACTCCTCTGCGCGCGGGCTTCCACTGCCGCGTCTTCCCCGGCTCCCCATCGTCCCCTTCCTAGGCCTCGCCGTCGTCCATCGCCCTGGTGCTCTCGGCGCAGCATGGTCAACATGATCAAGGAACGACTTCCATCGGACGTGGACTGTACGTGGAGAGGCTGACAGCTGGGTCCACGGCCGCAGCAAGGAAGTGCCTCCTTATTACGCGGAAAATAATGATTCCTCCACCTGACAGCTGGGACCCACCGGATGGGCAACTGTATTTCGCAAAAAAAATGTTTCCCCCTGACTGCTGGGACCCACCAGCTACATCTTCGCACGCAAGGAAGTGCGTCCGGGCAAAAAAACAAAACGATTTGCCCCCCTGACCACTGGGACCCACCAGCGACACCTTCGCACGCAAGGAAGTGCATCCGGGCAAAAAAAAGATTCGCCCCCCAGAGTGCTGGGACCCACCAGCTACATCTTCGCACGCAAGGAAATGCGTCCGGGCAAAAAAAACGATTCGCCCCCCTAACTGCTGGGACCCACCAGCTACATCTTCACACACAAGGAAGTGCCTGACAGTCGGGACCCACCTGGTCGAAGCGTACGTAGCGTTGTCATTTTGGTCGCGAACGTGTACGTACATACTGGTCGATGTAGAGGCGCGCACTTGTCGTAGATGTAGAGGCGCGCACGTGTCGTAGTAGAGGCGCGCACGTAGCATGGACACGTACGTACAGCGGCGAGGGTGCAAGAAAGAAAATATGGCCATGTACGTACATACGGGCAGGGTCTCGAACGCCTACTCACGCACACGCACATGGCTGGGTCGGAACGGACAAACAGCGTCATCGTCGTGTTCATGGGGAGCCAACCGGCTGGGTCGGAACGGAATGCATGGTCGTGTTCATCGGGAGGGCTTGGACGGAACAGGCGATGGAAACGAGGCCTGGCGTACCGCAGAACGGAGGAAACGGACCACCTACGTTCGGAGCGGGGTCCTGTTGATCGGGAGGGGTGTGGCGTACGGCAAAATGGAGGAAACTGACCTCCTACGGTCGAAATGGGGGTCCTGTTGATCGGGAGGGGTGTGGCGTACCGCAAAACGGAGGAAACGTACCTCCTACGGTCGAAACAGGGATCATGTTGATCGGGAGGGGTGTGGCGTACCGCAAAACGGAGGAAACAGACCTCCTAT
>NC_041389.1:73012420-73012825 GCF_002162155.2 Triticum dicoccoides
GGCGTACCGCAAAACGGACGAAACAGACCTCCTACGGTCGAAACGGGGGTCCTGTTCATCGGGAAAGGTGTAGCGTACCGCAAAACGGGACTCCACGGGATACTGTTCATCTCCACCGTCGACCTCCTCCAGCCTCCATGGGCTACCGTCGACCTCCTCGAGCCTCCACGGGCTCCTGTTCATCCAGCCTCCACCGTGCGCTACTCCACCGGCTACTGTTCAACCACCCCTCCACGGGCACCCCTCCACCGTCTACTGTTCATCCAGCCCTCCACACCACGGGGTCCTGTTCAACCACCCCTCCACGGCCACCCGTCCACCATCTATAGTTCATTCAGCCCTCCACACCACGGGTTCCTGTTCATCCAGAGGCAACGCCACCGCTCATTGTTCATCCAACCCCTC
>NC_041389.1:73012932-73018374 GCF_002162155.2 Triticum dicoccoides
ATGCTCACTGTTCATCCCAGAGGCAGTATCAATCGGATTCAGTTAGCAGCAGTAGCGAAGGAATCACTCCATCGGGTTCACTTAACAGCCATCGATCGATCCCTCAGGTTCAGTAATGCGTTGCCTGTAGTGCAATCGCTCGGGTTCAGTTAGATCCCAACGCCTCGCTCGGGTTCAGTTAGAGCCAACGCCTTGCACACACGCGCGTACGTACGAGAGAAACGCGCATCGCTCGGCCCCTGACCTCCCACCGTAACCGGCAACTCCCCGAAATTTTCCTTAACCTCGCTTCTACCACAGTTTTTTCCGTCATGGACGGCCCAAAGAATGTCATGCAGCTGCGTCTCCAGCCCGCCCAGGACGAAAAGCCCATTTTTTGTCATGATTTTTTGTCATAGAAGTAGGAGCCCACCACATCTATGATGATACCGGGTTTTGTCACAATTATCGTCATAGAAGTGTCATATGTATGACAGAAAAAAAATCGTTCGGCCCAAAATGTCACGGATGTGTCTTTTTTTTGTAGTGTGGATCCCAGGAGGATTTCCCTGACAACATCCTTGTGCGATCCGAGGCGGATTCGCCTGTCAGTGCTCGATCCGAGGAGGATCTGGCCGCCTCACGCGTGGCAGACGGGCCGGTGGCCGACAAGCTGGGCCCTGCCAGCTCACATGGTGCGAGGGTGGACAAATCCCCTCGAGCCACGCCCGAGCGGGCCGGCATAATGGCTGACCAGGCGACATGCATGGGGGCTAGTCCTGGCGCTGCACACAGAATGCCCGAGGAGGCGGCTTCCGAGGCGTCCGAGGAGGCGGCTTCCGAGGATGCCGCACGGATCGCGAGGGGGGTCCGTTCCTCAGATCGGGAGCTGACCAGAGCAGCGGATCAGGCGGGATCTTCTGTGGATGCTGATTCCGCTGATTCATGTGTGTCGGAGCTTCCACGTCGACAAACAAGGTCACAGTATAGTTTGAGAGAAAAAGTACACAGATGGAACCATAAGGTATGACAAAGTTAAACGTGCACTACTAGGGAAAAGGGTAGCAGCAGCGCGGGTTTTAGATGTATCAGTAGCGCGGGTACCCGCGCTACTAATACGGCGCTACAGCTAACTCATAGCAGTAGCGCGTGCCCACCCGCGCTACTGCTATACAAGTCTAGCAGCAGCGCGGTTGCGGGAAGCTCGCTACCGCTATTAGCGCTAGCGCTCTTTGGCGGGACGCGCTACTGCTATAGCGGCGCTGCTGCTAACTTTTGTACACTCGCTACTGCTAATTTAAGTAGTTTTTTTTGGCATATTTGTTTTGTATTTGAACCGGCTTTGTAGAAGAATCTTTAGCACATAGAAATTTCATCATGATACACATACAAATGCCTGCGAGACCACAAATGTAATCATAGCATGTACATACAAATAGTCTCTTCATAATCATCATCCAACACAAAGTGATATCTTGTTATCATCTCGAAAATAGCAATACATGCAAGTCTCGAATACTTGCAACTACAACAACGTCATCCATCTAAACAAAGGCATATGCAAGAAGTGCTATCACTATGAGTGAGAGCGGAACCATGCAGTACATGAGGTGGCGGTTACGAGTCCTCTCTCGCGCTAGCGTGAACCTCAAGTAACTAGCTTCTCCTTCTTGTCTGCTTTTGAAGCCTTTATGGCTGGCGCCCGTGAACCCATTCACTTGCGCCTGACACTCATGCCACTCGTTGTACACCCCCGGAACCTTCCCTTTGTACACGACATAGCATTTCCATCTCGCCATCAAGAAACTAGGTACCTGTTAGAGATGCATGTTCATGAAGAGGATGTACAATCATATATATGCAAAAAAATATACTAGAGCAACACCAAAAAAGAAAGGTTAGCAACTAGATGCAACATATACAGTACGCAAATTAATTAACTAGAGGTACGCAGGTCATCGTACGCCAACTAACAAAGTAGCGTTACGCAAGTTCGGCAGGGACCGTGGACATCACAAAGTTTCATCGCTACAAAAAGTATACAAGTTCAACCGACACATATCATCATCATCGGCATCATAAATCACTAGAAGTTCCATCCTTCCATATCATCGAGGACGAACCCTAGCTGCTTGAATGGCGTGAGGTCTAGACGTTGCATGCCTATGCGAGTTCGGACGTCAGCTCGCGATATAGGGCCGTGGTGGAACATCCCCTTCTCATCGACGACTTCTTTCATGATGATCGTCGCAATGTCGCTTTGGATGCGAAAGAAGTCATCTCTAAGTTTATAATTCGCTTCTCCATGAGATTCTAGCCACTTGTGGATATGATCATCATTTCTGCTGTTAATGCGAAGCTTTTGGTGATCCGTGTTGAACTGAATCATGAGATGGACGATGTAGAATCCATCCTTCTTGCTTGGTTTTGGGACATGGATGCAGGAGAAGTTAGTTTTATGCGTGAAACCCATCTTCTTGTTCCTTTGTTTCCTGATATGCACGTGGCCACCTCTATAGCTGAAGCCTTGGAGAGCATCATCTAGAATATTCATTATGTGGGTGTAGTCCTTTTTCTCGTAGTCTCTCGAAGGGTCAAAATACACGGCGTGGGAGACTTGCGGGTAAAGAACGATAAGAACGGCGCGCCCGTTGCTGCGGGGAAAAGACACCTCAAATTATTCCCCATATGAGAGAGAAGGAATGATTGAAATGTACGAAAGGGTTGTCCGGAACTGACTTAGTTTGGATGATAAGGCACGAGGACAATTTCCCGGTCCTTATTCTGTACCATGAAGTTTTGGAGGTACTCCCTAGCAGTTTCACGCTCAAAGTCGCCGAGACTCAAGAAAGACTCGTGCATGTAGTACGGATCCGCCACACAGATTTGCGAGACTTCTTCACTCTTCACGACGGAGCTCATATGTAGCGCAAAAAGGCGGACGATAGTAAAATCAAGCCGCCTTGTTAGAAACATCTCAAAGATATGGTCAAACCGCAGGAAGAACACCTCCGCGGGCCGTGTGTCGACGTAGCACTTCCCCTCAGGCACACGAGCCGCGTATGTCGGATATCCTGGATCCTTTGAGGCTAGTAGGCTTTTCTCAGTCGACAGCAGATGGTCGTGCAGTCTCCTGAGATCCCCTGATAGTGCCTCCAGCGGTTTCGGCGGTAGCATCAGCTCGTCCGTGAGATGGAACATGACCGCACCTTTCACGGGTACACGCTCTTCAGAATGCATCGTCTGGCTGCTGTGTGCTCTGGCTTGTTTGGAGGCAGTTACCTTCCCCGATCTCTTCCTCTCCTTTTTCTTGGGCACACCTTCCAGACCCTTCCTTAACCCCTGCCCAAGTGTTCCCGGGCTAAGTACTGTACGACCCTCGCGCCCGGCTAGTTGAGCCTGTGTTGAGGCGGCATCTTCAGGCGTGTCCTGTGAGGATTTCATGAAGAGAGACTTTTTGCATTCCATGGTACGGCCCTGCCCGGGCATATCATCCATATCCTCATTAGCAAGCTGATAGCCCGATTCGTCATATGGTTGACTCATCATATCTATGTCACAGTCATACGCGTTTGTATTGAGGTAATCCATAGGGTCGACCTCCGTCTCATCATCCATTCTCTGTTCTACAGGTACATCAGCCAGTACTATTGCACCCCCTTCATCATGTCGTCCGCCGCTCTCACCCGGCACTACTACAGGAGCTGGTAATTGCGTAGGTGGGGTGGTGGTCTCTGCACATGCTTGTTGATGTGTGGTAGTTATTGGTGTGCTCTCGGCCGGCTCCAGACGAATAAGATTCTTCGGCCATAGCAGCACCCAACCCTTGCATCGTCCAATCCGCGGCGGGGTCTCGTCGTCCGCTCCCACATGCTGTACTGGAGGAGGCAAATCCTCGTGCCCCGATTTCACACTGGTCAAGCTAACCCTGAAGTGCCCAGCGGGGATCGGGTGGTTGTGGAATGTGCGTTGAGAGGGGTCCATTATCATCCCCTTTCACACGTCCACCTTCTGGCCTTTGATCAAGTAGAGTATGGTGCATGGGGTTTCTTTCGCCTGCAAACACATATGTCTGTGGTGTAAAACAACCGAAAGGCAACAAAAATGGAATATTATCTATATATATATGTTGGTGCGACATGTAATTACCGTGACGGCGTCGAGCTCAGCCAAAGACGAAGGCCCACCTAGCGCGCCTGAGACTGAGGACGGGCTGCTATGAGCGGGAGCGGCTGTGAGAGGAGGCCCGGTTGCTTGAGCAAGTGATGGTGCGATGGTGTTGTTGTTCATGGAGTTGCTCGCGACGAAACTGGGCATCGGGAAATCATGTACGGTCTTGTCTGGATTTTCCTTCGCCCAGTTGATGATAACTGGAACCAAGTTAGTAGCAAAATCATTTCTGCAGGCAGTTACAGCTGCATTGACTGCCTGCTGTAGCAACTCATATTTGTCCTCGGCTGCTTTTTTCGCGTCCTCAGCTGCTTTTTTCTCGACCGCAAGCTTCACCTTTGCGTCGATGTCTGCCTGACTAAACTTCTTTTTCTGCTTCTTGGCCTCTGGGCCGTCGTTGTAAAACACCTTCCACGTGGCGCCGTCTCCAGCGCTGTGCACACGACCATATTGCGGCCGCTGGTCCAACGGGAGTCCCTTAAGTTCGTTCAAGGCCCGGTTGAGAGGGGTGTCCCACTTGGGCCTCATCGGAGAAGTAGGGCTTTTGGATGCAAGCCGGTGTTGCTTCTCCAGTAGTCTAATCAATTTCCTCGTGATCTTGTCCGTGTAAAAAACCTTTTTCTCCTTGTCCCACTTGTAGCGGGCCCTGATGAAGTCATGCTCCAAGGGGTTGGTGAACTTCGCGAAGGGGTCTGGGAGACCCGCGGCTTCACGTTCCGCGTCCTCCTTATCCCATATGGGCCTTTTACCGAGGTAGCCACGGCTTCCGAGGCGATGCTTCCCCGTGTTCCGGAGCTGAAGGCTTTTGAATTTCGCAGCCTTAGCCTTGGCTGCCTTGGTAGCGCAAGTGTCCTTGAACTTTTCGAACTCCTCTTCCGTAAGTGTCGGATTTTCCTCCAGAATCTTGGACAGGGGTTCATCAGCCTCAATAGCTCGTTTCACCCTCCCTTTCCAGGAGGCCAAATCATTGCTGAACATGCCCATGGCGTGATTGTTAATCTTTTTCATCTTCGGATCATCCCATGGTTGTTCTATGTTATCATCCCGGTCGGGGAACTTGAATCTCTTGTGCAACTTCGTTAGGAGCAACTGCGTCAAATGTTCTTTACTCCTTAAGTCATCGTCGTTGATGCTCGCGCATTCCCGTAGGATGCATCCTACTTGGTTCCCATAGCACTTGCGAGGTTCTTCCGGCTCTAACGGCTCAAACTTGCCAGGTGCCATCTTTGTGATCACAAGTCGTCCAATCCCTAGTTTGTTAGGTTTTCGTATCCTCTGCTTCTTATGCTTCCT
>NC_041389.1:73019290-73061197 GCF_002162155.2 Triticum dicoccoides
TGGGTCGGGGGCGAGCGGCGTGGTCGGGGGCGAGCGCGCCGGAGTCAGGGTCGAGGGCCGGGACGGGGGCGAGCGCCGGGGCTAGTGCCGGCGCCGGCGGAGTCGGGGGCGAGCGCCGGGGCCGGGTCGGGCGCGGCGGAGCGACGGGGGCCGGAGAGAGAGTGGGGATTTGGGGGGAAATGTGGCGGGATGAAGCTGGGCGAGTGAGAATTTTGGGTTAAGTGGACGTAGCAGTAGCGCGTTATGTCGAAACGCGCTACTACTATGATCTGTAGCTGCAGCGCTTTATGGGAAACACGCTACTAGTATGGTGCGTAGCGGCAGCGGTTTATAAGAAACGTGCTACTACTATGGTCTGTAGCAGCAGCGGTTTTGTGGAAACGCGCTGCTACTGCCGTCGCTACTGCCAGTTTTCATTTTTCTTTTCCTTTATTTTATCCCACTTTTATTTCCCGAGGGCAGTGAACGAAGGGAGGGCGATATATATTGCATCATTTGACGGTTAAATATGTATGCAAAATAGGAACATATATATTACACATCATATGGCTAAGTGTGTATACAAAATAGGAACATATATATATTACACATCATTGGACCCATAACATACATTTCCTCAGTGCTGACGTTTTCGTTTTTGAGTCAGCTTCTTTCCCTTCTTGTTCGTCGAAGAATAATTGAGCCCCTCATTGTGACTTTGCCTTTTCCATGGAGTACGATTTTTCTTAGGTAATGTAGTATTGATTCTTCTTTTGTCGTATACTTCATCATCATCGTCATCTTCCCTCATTGGGTTGCCGTACTGATCATAGTCTTCCTCGTTGGCGACTCCATCCATTCCAATGATGTTCCTTTTGCCTCTCCTCACGACAACACGGCTGGGATTGCGCGGGTCAGTTATGAAGAAGCATTGTGTCACGTGCTTAGCGTGAACCCATGGCTCGTTTTTTGCGATAGCGTTGACGGTAGCGCTCTTGGCGTCGGGTATAGTCATGGTAGTGAACATCCGGCTTTCTCTTTCGACCTTCTTAGCCCATCTGACACGGAACATCGTCGTGTTGTGCAGTCCAGAGTAGTCAAGCTCCCAGATCTCCTCGACCCTTCCATAAAATCGTTCAGTTGTGCCGTTGTCGCTGCCGGTCATGCATTCCATCGTCATCCCTGAGTTCTGATCATCACTGTCCATATCTTTTGCCTCCGTGTAGAACGTGTATCCGTTGATATCATATGCCTGATAGGTTACGGGGTTGGGCGAGGGGCCATGTGCTAAGGCGTATATGAGCAATCCGTCCTTAGAGCCCTCCTCCGGGGGATTAGCAATAATATGCTCTTTGAACCAATGCAGGAAAGTGGAGTTGTGCTCTCTAGTAACTTCGGCGTTCGTCCTGCATACCCCCCGGTCACGATACTTCTTTGCGATAATTTCTTTGTGCAGTGCCACGAAAGGATCTACCTCGTCTAGGTGTTGTAGCACTACCAAGTTTGCTCTGTCAAAATCGCTGCGTCGATCTGAGTATGCCACGTGCAGTTCCCTGCGACCGTTACAGTGACCATCTCCTTCGAGCCTCCCATCGTGCTTGTTAACGGGCAAACCAACACTAACACCAGGCAGCTGGTTTGCGCCATATAGAAAATTCTCACAGAAAGAGATGCACTCTTGTGCCAAATAGCCCTGGACGATGCTTCCTGTCAGGACCCCGACTCGATGTCACATCGATCTAGCCGGTAACACCTCATATCACTTTGCGGCCTCACGCACGGTATCCCCATGGGTGTCGCCTTACCTTTGCCCGGGACCGTTTGCGCCTTTTGGCTCACGTATATGATAGTGTCGCTAGCATCCATATGATAAGGAGCCCGGGCTGACATGACTAGTCGTAAACCCAAAGCGGCACAGACTTACAGGGACAGGCATCCATGACCCAGCTTCGAACGTGTCGGTCATTAGCAAGTGGGTCCGGGCTGTAGCACTGGGCTAGCAGGACTCCGGTAAACCGGGCTGTAGCGGGCTAACAGGACTCCGGTACTCAAAGCGTGACATTTCCCCGAAGGGACAGACACGGGAACGAAGAAGGACACATGCCGGCCAGCCTAAGTGTTCCAGAGCAGTAGCAAGCTACCATGGCTCAGCGGTAACACTAGGAGACATTTCCCGGTAAGAGAGGCTACTAAAGATAAACAACTAGATAGTCAGATCCCACACATACCAAGCATTTCAATCATACACACAATATGCTCGATATGTGCAAATACAACGAAGCATCACAACATGACTCTATGACACAAGTACTTTATTTAAGGCTCAGGGAGCCATACATAACATACACAAAGGTACGGGTCTCACGACCCAACATTCAAGTCATACAGTCATACAAACCAGCAGCGGAAGTAACTTGTCTGAGTACAGACAACTAGTAAAATAAAAGAGGCTTGGAAAGCCTAGCTATACTACGTGGTCCTTCACAAGCTCAGGGTCACCACCTGGGTCTTTAGCCTACTCGTTGATGTCAATGTCTACATAGAACCCATCAGAAGGGGTTGCAGCGTCTTCTGTAAAAATGTAAATTATAGCAACATGAGTACAAAGGTACTCAGCAAGACTTACATCAGATCCTACATACATGCATATTATCAAGAAGGGTTGGTGGAGTTATTGCAGCAAGCCAGCTTTGACTCTTGGCTAGACTATCCTACGATACTTCAACTTGAAATGGTTTTGCGCACACGAGTCCACTACTCACCACTTCAATACACTACCGAGGATCCGCCTCCGTCTTCCTACGGAAGAGCCATCCTCGGCACTCACACTTATCTTGAGGCTTTTAGTAGTTTCCATTTACTTGTCTATGAACTGTATAGGCAACCAAGTAGTCCTTTACCGCGGACGCGGCTATTCGAATAGATCATGTTAACCCTGCAGGGGTGTACTTCTTCATACATGCTCTCACCACTTACCGTCGTTTACACGATATGTACTCGGCAACCTTCAAGCGGAAGCCCAACGTGGGTGTCGGCCACGACCTACCTAACCACCTAAGCCTCCAGTCCAGGTTTATCGCCTATCCAGGTTCCATCCGCAGGGAGTCCGGCCGAGGTTTCCCATACGGCCCCGAACGATGTGAACAGGGTTCCCGAGATACCTAACGGGTATTCGGTACATCGTGCCACGTACCTACCGCATCACAGCCCACCCCTACGGTCAGCGCTGTCCACGGCCTCCAGTAGGCTACAAACACCAGAAACTACTTGCAACTCCTGGACGGAGAACTAGGGTGAATAAGAAGCCAAGAGGGTCCATTGGTTTCGGGCCCAATGCATGGTAGTAGCTGATTCTTAAATCACACATACAGATCTCAGTGCTTAAGGCCGGCTTCAATGAAACAACCCACCATGTACTCCTACATGGCCTCTCATCGATACCTTTACCAAATCGTGTTCACCACACCACTCTCATTACCGACATAAACATTTCACTCTAGCCCATCACCCAGATGAACCAGACCTGACACGACTCTAAGCATAGCAGGCATAGCAAGGTAGGAACAACACATGCATATGGCTCAATCAACTCCTACACATGCTAGTGGGTTTCATCTAGTTACTGTGGCAATGACAGGTCATGCAGAGGAAATGGGTTCAACTACCGTAGCACACAGCAGTTTGAAACGCGTTGTCTTAATGCAGTAAAAGAGAGCAGGAGCGAGAACATGGGATTGTATCGATATGATCAAATGGTTGGTTGCTTGCCTGATGGTTCGATGCACTGATACGGTTCTTCGTTAGGGTAATCACGGTACTCCTCGGAGGCAGAACCTGTCGTAAAGGACACCGATACACAACCATCACCAAACAATGTGCAACAATATGATGCATGCATGTAACATGGCAATATGAGTGTGTTGGGCTAATGCAACTAAAACCAGAAGGGTTTGAACAAATTTGAATCAAAGATTCAAATTTCAAACTCAAACATGGCCTTTTAAAGTGCTTTTCCTTAATCTGCTTAAAACATCAATTTAACTTGTTTGATCATACATGGAAATAGTACAGATGGATAGATTGGATTTTTCTGATCATTTTTCATATATAATTTGTCTGATTTGGAGTTACAGAATAAAAGTTATGAATTTTTGAAGTTTAAATAATATTCTGGAATTTCCTGATTTAAATTAAATCCAGAAATATATATATTGCGCCAGCATGACGTCAGCATGACGTCAGTGGTCAACTGCGGCTGGCTGAGGTCAAACCTGACGTGTGGGGTCCACACGTCAGTGACAGGGGGGTTTAACAGGGTTAATTTAATCCTAATTAGGAATTAGTGGCGCTGGGGCCCACTGGTCAGTGTCAGGGGGGGTAGTTAGTTTAACTAATTCGGTTAGTGCTAATCCTAATTAGCTAACAGGGCTGGGCCCACCTTTCAGGGACACAGGGGGGGTCCTGCCGTGGTCAAGGTGGGTCAAACCCACCGGCGACATGACGCCGGCGAGGCCCGAGACGGCGTCGCGATACGGAAACGCGCTACAGGGCACGGGCGAGGCCGTGCTTGGGCTCGTTGGAGAGCCCTTGCTCCCGCGCGTCGAACGGTGGTGGTGGCCGTGCTTGGGGTGGCCGGTACCGACGACGGCGAGCTCGTGAGCGGCGGCCGGAGTTCGGCCAACGGCGGGTTAGGCGATGCAGGGCGCTAGGGGAGGCGTTGGTGCGTGCTACGTGCTCCTGGAGAGGTGTGGAGCACGATGGTGTGCTCGGCTTCGAGCTACAACGGCTCCAGCCACGGCGGCGACGAGGCACGGCGGCGGCGAGCTTCGGAGCTCAAGGGGACGGCAACTACAGGATGCTAGGGACGACAGGGCAAGGGGGAATCGGTTCAGCGGCTCACCGCGGAGCTGCAGGGAGGGTTAGCGGGCTCGGGGACGTCCGGTAGCTCTCGAATCGACGGCGACGATCTCCGGTGGCCGAGGAGGGGAACGGCGACGTGGGCGGCGATGCAGGGCTTCCGGAGGGGCTTGGCTTGGTGGGGAGGAAGAGGGGGTCGCGGCGGAGCTCCTGAGCTCAGCGGAGGGGCGAGGGGTGGCCGGTGGCGGCTGCTATGGCGAACGGCGGCGATGGTGGTGTTCGGCCGTGAGAGAGAGAGCGAGGGGGAGGAGGGGAAGAACCGAGGGAGAGTGAGAGAGAGCAGGGGGAAGGGCGTGGCGTCGTCCCAGGCCATCCAGACGAGGAGGGGAGGGGCAGGCAGGCAGGCGAGCAGGTGGCGTGGCGCGGTGGCGCGCGCGCACGCCGGCCACACTCCCCTCCCTCTGTCGAGGACGAAGACGACAGAGGAGGGAGGCGGGCTGGGCCGCCTGCTGGCTGGGCCGGCCAGCTGGCTGGGCTGCACAGGGAGGAGCCCAGGTAAGGTTCTCCCTTTTATTTATTTCTGTTTTCTAATTTCTGACATTTGATTTGATTTAAATAAAATATTAAATCATTTTATAACATTATGCCAATTTTTGCAGGAGCTAGATATATTATTCCAGAGCTCCCCAACAGGTGGCATAATTTTTGGACATATATTAATATATATATAACTAATATATTTCCAATGCAAATATTTATGCATTAATTCCAAATGCCCAAAATAAATACCTATGAGCTCTTAAAAATATTGGTTTGATTTTTATCTCTGTCCAATATTTTCAGAGAGCAACATGAGCATTTTCTTGGACCCTTTTTTATTTGGATCATTTTTTTCAAAATGATTCTGAGGGTTCCACAAATCCCCATTTCAAATTAAATGGAATTTTAAACATGATGCACACACTCTGATGCATGACTAGCTAGGGTGTGACAACTCACCCCCACTCAAAAGAATCTCGTCCCGAGATTTGGGTTCCTCCGGGAAGAAGGCGGGATACTCAAGTCGAAGACGATCCTCCCTTTCCCAAGTTGCTTCATCCTCAGAATGGTGCGACCATTGAACTTTGAGAAACTTGATATTATGACGTCGGGTGGTACGTTCGGTTTGATCGAGAATACGAATGGGGTACTCTCGATATGTAAGATTATCTTGGAGATCAAGCGTTTCGTGGTCCACTTCACGGATAGGATCCGAGAAGCAACGCCTAAGTTGGGAAACGTGGAAGACATCGTGGACTCTGGAGAGGTGCAGAGGTAGTTCCAACTGGTAGGCAACTTCTCCTCGTTTGGCGAGAATGCGAAAAGGTCCAATGTAACGAGGAGCCAATTTGCCTTTGATACCGAAACAATGGGTTCCCTTCAGAGGGGTGACCCGAAGATAAGCCTTCTCGTCAACCTCGAAAGTCATAGCCTTATGTTTTCGGTCATATTGACTCTTTTGACGAGATTGGGCTGTTTTCAACTTTTCACGAACGATGCGAACTTGTTCTTCTGCTTCCTGAATCATATCCGGGCCAAAGAATTGTCTTTCACCAGTCTCTGACCAGTTAAGGGGTGTTCGACACCGTCGTCCATAGAGAACTTCAAAAGGGGCTTTACCCAAGCTAGATTGATAGCTGTTGTTGTAAGCGAATTCGGCAAATGGAAGGCACTTCTCCCAGTCCATTCCGAATGAGATAACAGAGGCTCGAAGCATGTCTTCTAGAATCTGGTTGACGCGTTCCACTTGACCACTCGACTGAGGGTGGAAGGCGGTGCTAAAGGAGAGACGGGTTCCCATAGCATTTTGGAAACTTTCCCAAAATCGAGAGGTGAAAAGACTTCCTCGATCCGAGTTGATTTCCAAGGGAACACCATGGAGGGACACTATTTGGGAGATGTATAAGTCTTCCAACTGGCTAGCGGTTATACTCTCACGAACAGGTAAGAAATGGGCTACTTTGGAAAGACGATCGACAACGACGAAAATAGCATTATTCCCTCTCTTGGTCCTGGGAAAACCGGTAATGAAATCCATACCAATTTTATCCCATTTCCATTCAGGAATAGCTAAGGGTTGAAGGGTGCCAGCAGGCCGTTGGTGCTCTGCTTTTACACGACGACAGACGTCGCAATTAGCAATATACTGAGTAATTTCTCTCTTCATCCTAGTCCACGAGAACCTCTGGCGTAGGTCCTGATACATCTTAGTACTACCGGGATGAATGGTGAGAGGAGATTCATGAGCTTCTTTAAGGATCAATCGCCTCAGGTTGCGCACTTTGGGAACCACTAGTCGATCCCCGAAGTATACGACCCCTTGATCATTAATGGAGAAGCAATTCGCAATTCCTTTCTGAATGTTTCTCTTGATGCGGGAGATTCCCGGATCTACCTTCTGTGCTTTGATAATCTGATCCGTAAGGGTAGGTTTTGCCACCAAGGTGGAAAGAAAACCTTGAGGAACAATGTGAAGGTTAAGCTTCCGAAATTCCTCATGGAGAAGCGGTTGACTTTGTTGTAACATCAGATTGTTACAATAAGATTTACGACTTAGCGTATCAGCCATGACGTTGGCTTTCCCTGGGGTGTAGGTTATTCCTAAGTCAAAGTCTGTGATCAATTCAACCCAACGTCTTTGCCTGAGATTCAGATCCGGTTGGGTGAATCAGACTTTGGTGATCAGTGAATATTTCGCAACGATTACCGAGGAGGTAATGTCGCCAGGTCTTAAGTGCATAGACTACGGCTGCAAGCTCTAGATCATGAGTAGGATAATTCTCCTCATGTGGGTGCAATTGCCGTGAAGCGTAGGCAATTACGTGTCGATCTTGCATGAGAATGCAACCTAGTCCTTGTCGCGAGGCGTCGCAGTAGATAACAAAGTCCTTGGAGAAGTCTGGCGGTACCAGTACGGGAGCAGAGGTCAGGCGTCTTTTCAGTTCCTGAAAGCTGTGCTCACACTGTGGAGTCCATTCGAACTTCTTATCTTTCTTGAGGAGTTCGGTTAGAGGTTTAGCAACCTTGGAGAAGTTCTCGACAAAGCGACGACAATAGCTCGCTAAGCCCAGAAAACTCCAAACTTGCTTGACCGATTCAGGTGGAGTCCAATTAAGGACGGCTTGAACTCGCTCAGGGTTAACAGCAATACCTTTACCAGATATTACATGACCCAGATAGGTCACTTCTGACAACCAGAATTCACATTTAGAAAATTTGGCATAAAGGCGATGCTCTCGAAGTTTCTTCAACACTAGCCTTAAATGTTCGGCATGTTCTTCCTCGTTCTTGGAGTAGATGAGTATATCATCGAGATAAACTACGATGAATTTATCCAAATACTCCATGAAGATTGAGTTCATTAACCGAGAAAAGGTGGCTGGAGCGTTGGTTAATCCGAAGGACATGACGGTGTACTCGTATTGGCCATAACGAGTAACAAAGGCCGTTTTAGGAATGTCCCCGTTTCTGATTTTGATTTGATGGTAGCCCAACCTCAAATCCATCTTGGAGAAGACTGAGGATCCAGCGAGCTGATCATACAGGTCGTTGATCCTGGGAAGCGGATATTTGTTCTTGATTGTGACCAAATTGACAGGTCGGTAATCTACAACCATCCGGTCCGTACCATCCTTCTTCTTGACGAATAGGACGGGGCAAGCCCACGGGGATGAGCTAGGTCAGATGAAACCCTTTTTCAGGGACTCATCGAGTTGTTTCTTAAGCTCGGCTAGCTCTAGTGGTGCCATCTTATAAGGTCTTCTAGCAATCGGAACGGTTCCTGGAATGAGGTCTATTACGAACTCAACATCCCTGTCAGGTGGAACACCTGGCAATTCCTCTGGAAAGACATCCGGGAATTCACGGACTATCGGAATGTCCTCAAGGTCTGGCAAAGGGCTGGCGTTAAGAGAATATAATTGTCGCTTGGCTATTCGGGTCAAGACATTGACTATCTTCCCCGAAGGATGGGTGAGTTGAACAGTCCTAGAGAAGCAATCAATTTTGGCTTGATGAGCTGACATCCAGTCCATACCCAAAATGATATTAATATCTGAAGATTTAAGGGCTATCAAAGAGGCAAGGAAAACAAGTCTGTCGACTTGGATTTCATTTCCATGGCTTACTCTAGAAGTTTGCCATTTGGATCCTGGAGTTTGAATTACCATAGAGGTTGGCATATCACCGAATGCGACGTTATGCAAACGAGCATAGTTTTCAGATATAAAAGAATGAGAGGCTCCTGTATCGAAAAGAACACATGCCGGGTGGCAATTAACAAGAAGCGTACCGAGAACGACGTTGGGATCCTCTTGAGCTTCTTCGGCAGAGATACAGTTGACATGGCCACGTGAGGCGGTGACCGGCTTGGCGTGGAATACTTTTCCTGTCGGCTTGCCACGGCCAACAGCTTTAGCAGACTGGTTGGGGTTGGTCTGGGGACACTCACGCATATAGTGACCAGATTCCCCACACTTGAAACAAGTCACGGAACTGGTACGTGGAGGAGCATTGTTGGTTGGACCCCCATAAGGCTTGGCTGGTGCAGACTGTTGAACAGGGCGAGGCGCCTGGAAAGATGGCCTCGGTGTGAACCTGGGTGGCAGGGCGGTGTTGGGTACCCACACGCGGCGCTTCTGAGGACCAGCTCCGGATGAGGAACCCATGTCACGGCCATGCTTGCGTGTTGCGTCATAGTCAGTCTGACCAGTTTCAGCACTGATGGCTTTGTTGACAAGTTTCTGAAAAGATGTGCACTCATGCAGACGGAGGTCACGACGAAGCTCAGGACTAAGGCCCTTACGGAACCTTGCTTGCTTCTTGGCATCAGTAGACACTTCCTCAGTTGCATATCGTGCGAGATTACCAAACTCCCTGCTGTAAGCATCCACAGAAAGTCGGCCTTGGGTGAAACTGCAAAATTCCTCACGTTTACGGTCCATGAGACCCTCCGGAATGTGATGTTCACGGAAAGCCTCACTGAATTCAGCCCAAGTAGTGACATGGCCCGCTGGGTGCATAGCTCCATAATTCTCCCACCATAGACTGGCGGGGCCTTCAAGATGATATGCAGCAAAGGTGACCTTGTCAGCCTCCGCTACTAGCGCGGAACGCAATTTGTGAGCGATACTGCGAAGCCAGTCATCAGCATCGAGGGGCTCGACGGAGTGGTGGAACGTGGGTGGATGTAATTTTATAAAATCACTGAGTGACACCATGTTAGTCCTCTGATGGTGTGCTGTGTTCTGTTCAATACGCTCCAACAAACGGTTGGTCTCCCGCTTGTTTCTCTCAGCTTCCATCATAACCTCGGCTAGGGAAGGAGGATGAGGCAGATTTGCATCCCTGACTTCACTGCCTTCGGCCTGCTCTTGAGGAGCAGGGTTAGTGCGCGTGTTGACCATCCTAGGTAAACAAGACAATGACTTAGTCAGGATGATAAAATTCCGACATAGGATATAAAATGTAAGGAATAACTCGAAATGCAGGATGATCATCCGTATGACATGGTAAATACAGAAACTGCTTCTTTTATTCCATCGTCATACACACCATACAGGGTTTAGTACAAGACCAAACAAAGTACTATTACGGTGAAAAGAGGATTACATCTCATCGGAGGCATCCCAAGCTCCTATACATTATTTTTCTACACCTCCGGAAAGAGTACAAACTAGGTCATATCCCACGAGTCACGCGGGACGATAGACGACACAGCTAGTGCGAACTAGTGATACTACCACTAACTCAGACTGATCCGTAGTAGTCCTCGTAGAAGTCACCTCCATAGCCTGGAAGCTCAACATGATCGTCCGGAAACAGACGATCTCGCGGAGCTTGTGGACCATAGGGGCTAGGATGAGGCCTTGGACCAACAGACGGTGGCCTGCGGGGACCGCGAGGTGGGGTGATGTCTCCTACATCACGCCAACCCATCACGTCTGGCAGAGCAGATCTCACAGGATAGAGATCGCGCATATCTGAATATCCAGCTTGCACCGCCGGTGCGAACCGAGTCAACGTGGCCCAGTGGTCAGCACGGGTATTGAAGAGCTCTAACCTCAAGGCCCGATTTTCACGGTCCTTATCCTCGAGCATCTCAGCAGTGGTGCGAGTCCGTGAATCCTCCTGAGTGGGGTCAGCATAGATAGCCTGGAGATACCCTTGTGCTCCCGGAAGTGATCCTGGCATATACCGGAAATCAGAGTCCCGAAATAGACCAGATCTGACTCGCATGATGGTCATCATAGAGTAGGCGGCATCCTGCACAGCCATCTCAATAGTAACCCCGAGTCCATAGGAGCAGTGAAGGGGCTCGGTGGATCCAGGATAAGATGGAAATATCCTGACAGTGCAGAGATACTGGCTTTGATTGAAGTCCCGAAATTGCTCTTCGACCGTGTACTCAGGATACCAGCGGTATCCAGCCTCAGTCATTACCCTGACCAACTTGGCAGTATGGCCGGGTACATCTAGGCATCGAGTCAGGCGAACCACTTGATTGAGGTCGCGAGTGGCCATCTGAAAGCACAATCATAATGCAAAGGCATTAGAATTTCTAGCAAAATTTCAGCAGCATAACAGCTGTAAATGCTCAAGAAGGATTTTGAGACATTTGACAAAGGATTTCATACACACTCAACATCATCATATCAAATTCTGAGTCCATCCTAGCAACATAATATGGTAGAAGAACTGAACTAGGCTTGTATCCATCATACCTATAAGGTACTACTGATTAGTAACACGTGATCCTGATAGAGAGAATAGATCCTAATTCCTTAACCCCCGGTGGAAGAATGGACTGACTCAGATCAGAATGTCATAAGATAAAGGAGTAAAAAGAGCCTTACGTTCCAACCCACCAACAATTCCCCTACATATAACTAAAGAATTTCTAGACTCAACATCGACCAGTTTGGCTTGGAGAACCTACAGGGAGTCCGGCTCTGATGCCAACGCTGTCAGGACCCCGACTCGATGTCACATTGATCTAGCCGGTAACACCTCATATCACTTTGCGGCCTCACGCACGGTATCCCCACGGGTGTCGCCTTACCTTTGCCCGGGACCGTTTGCGCCTTTTGGCTCACGTATATGATAGTGTCGCTAGCATCCATATGATAAGGAGCCCGGGCTGACATGACTAGTCGTAAACCCAAAGCGGCACAGACTTACAGGGACAGGCATCCATGACCCAGCTTCGAACGTGTCGGTCATCAGCAAGTGGGTCCGGGCTGTAGCACTGGGCTAGCAGGACTCCGGTAAACCGGGCTGTAGTGGGCTAACAGGACTCCGGTACTCAAAGCGTGACATTTCCTCGAAGGGACAGACACGGGAACGAAGAAGGACACATGCCGGCCAGCCTAAGTGTTCCAGAGCAGTAGCAAGCTACCATGGCTCAGCGGTAACACTAGGAGACATTTCCCGGTAAGAGAGGCTACTAAAGATAAACAACTAGATAGTCAGATCCCACACATACCAAGCATTTCAATCATACACACAATATGCTCGATATGTGCAAATACAACGAAGCATCACAACATGACTCTACGAAACAAGTACTTTATTTAAGGCTCAGGGAGCCATACATAACATACACAAAGGTACGGGTCTCACGACCCAACATTCAAGTCATACAGTCATACAAACCAGCAGCGGAAGTAACTTGTCTGAGTACAGACAACTAGTAAAATAAAAGAGGCTTGGAAAGCCTAGCTATACTACATGGTCCTTCACAAGCTCAGGGTCACCACCTGGGCCTTTAGCCTACTCGTTGATGTCAACGTCTACATAGAACCCATCAGAAGGGGTTGCAGCGTCTTCTGTAAAAATGTAAATTATAGCAACATGAGTACAAAGGTACTCAGCAAGACTTACATCAGATCCTACATACATGCATATTATCAAGAAGGGTTGGTGGAGTTATTGCAGCAAGCCAGCTTTGACTCTTGGCTAGACTATCCTACGATACTTCAACTTGAAATGGTTTTGCGCACACGAGTCCACTACTCACCACTTCAATACACTACCGAGGATCCGCCTCCGTCTTCCTACGGAAGAGCCATCCTCGGCACTCACACTTATCTTGAGGCTTTTAGTAGTTTCCATTTACTTGTCTATGAACTGTATAGGCAACCAAGTAGTCCTTTACCGCGGACGCAGCTATTCGAATAGATCATGTTAACCCTGCAGGGGTGTACTTCTTCATACACGCTCTCACCACTTACCATCGTTTACACGACATGTACTCGGCAACCTTCAAGCGGAAGCCCAACGTGGGTGTCGGCCACGACCTACCTAACCACCTAAGCCTCCAGTCCAGGTTTATCGCCTATCCAGGTTCCATCCGCAGGGAGTCCGGCCGAGGTTTCCCATACAGCCCCGAACGATGTGAACAGGGTTCCCGAGATACCTAACGGGTATTCGGTACACCGTGCCACGTACCTACCGCATCACAGCCCACCCCTACGGTCAGCGCTGTCCACGGCCTCCAGTAGGCTACAAACACCAGAAACTACTTGCAACTCCTGGACGGAGAACTAGGGTGAATAAGAAGCCGAGAGGGTCCATTGGTTTCGGGCCCAATGCATGGTAGTAGTTGATTCTTAAATCACACATACAGATCTTAGTGCTTAAGGTCGGCTTCAATGAAACAACCCACCATGTACTCCTACATGGCCTCTCATCGATACCTTTACCAAATCGTGTTCACCACACCACTCTCATTACCGACATAAACATTTCACTCTAGCCCATCACCCAGATGAACCAGACCTGACACGACTCTAAGCATAGCAGGCATAGCAAGGTAGGAACAACACATGCATATGGCTCAATCAACTCCTACACATGCTAGTGGGTTTCATCTAGTTACTGTGGCAATGACAGGTCATGCAGAGGAAATGGGTTCAACTACCGTAGCACACAGCAGTTTGAAACGCGTTGTCTTAATGCAGTAAAAGAGAGCAGGAGCGAGAACATGGGATTGTATCGATATGATCAAATGGTTGGTTGCTTGCCTGATGGTTCGATGCACTGATACGGTTCTTCGTTAGGGTAATCACGGTACTCCTCGGAGGCAGAACCTGTCGTAAAGGACACCGATACACAACCATCACCAAACAATGTGCAACAATATGATGCATGCATGAAACATGGCAATATGAGTTTGTTGGGCTAATGCAACTAAAACCAGAAGGGTTTGAACAAATTTGAATCAAAGATTCAAATTTCAAACTCAAACATGGCCTTTTAAAGTGCTTTTCCTTAATCTGCTTAAAACATCAATTTAACTTGTTTGATCATGCATGGAAATAGTACAGATGGATAGATTGGATTTTTCTGATCATTTTTCATATATAATTTGTCTGATTTGGAGTTACAGAATAAAAGTTATGAATTTTTGAAGTTTAAATAATATTCTGGAATTTCCTGATTTAAATTAAATCCAGAAATATATATATTGCGCCAGCATGACGTCAGCATGACGTCAGTGGTCAACTGCGGCTGGCTGAGGTCAAACCTGACGTGTGGGGTCCACACGTCAGTGACAGGGGGGGTTTAACAGGGTTAATTTAATCCTAATTAGGAATTAGTGGCGCTGGGGCCCACTGGTCAGTGTCAGGGGGGGTAGTTAGTTTAACTAATTCGGTTAGTGCTAATCCTAATTAGCTAACAGGGCTGGGCCCACCTGTCAGGGACACAGGGGGGGTCCTGCCGTGGTCAAGGTGGGTCAAACCCACCGGCGACATGACGCCGGCGAGGCCCGAGACGGCGGCGCGATACGGAAACGCGCTACAGGGCACGGGCGAGGCCGTGCTTGGGCTCGTTGGAGAGCCATTGCTCCCGCGCGTCGAACGGTGGTGGTGGCCGTGCTTGGGGTGGCCGGTACCAACGACGGCGAGCTTGTGAGCGGCGGCCGGAGTTCGGCCAACGGCGGGTTAGGCGATGCAGGGTGCTAGGGGAGGCGTTGGTGCGTGCTACGTGCTCCTGGAGAGGTGTGGAGCACGATGGTGTGCTCGGCTTCGAGCTACAATGGCTCCAGCCACGGCGGCGACGAGGCACGGCGGCGGCGAGCTTCGGAGCTCAAGGGGACGGCAACTACAGGATGCTAGGGACGACGGGGCAAGGGGGAATCGGTTCAGCGGCTCACCGCGGAGCTGCAGGGAGGGTTAGCGGGCTCGGGGACGTCCGGTAGCGGCTGGTGGCCGGTGGCGGCTGCTATGGCGAACGGCGGCGATGGTGGTGTTCGGCCGTGAGAGAGAGAGCGAGGGGGAGGAGGGGAAGAACCGAGGGAGAGTGAGAGAGAGCAGGGGGAAGGGCGTGGCGTCGTCCCAGGCCATCCAGACGAGGAGGGGAGGGGCAGGCAGGCAGGCGAGCAGGTGGCGTGGCGCGGTGGCGCGCGCGCACACCGGCCACACTCCCCTCCCTTTGTCGAGGACGAAGACGACAGAGGAGGGAGGCGGGCTGGGCCGCCTGCTGGCTGGGCCGGCCAGCTGGCTGGGCTGCACAGGGAGGAGCCCAGGTAAGGTTCTCCCTTTTATTTATTTCTGTTTTCTAATTTCTGACATTTGATTTGATTTAAATAAAATATTAAATCATTTTATAACATTATGCCAATTTTTGCAGGAGCTAGATATATTATTCCAGAGCTCCCCAACAGGTGGCATAATTTTTGGACATATATTAATATATATATAACTAATATATTTCCAATGCAAATATTTATGCATTAATTCCAAATGCCCAAAATAAATACCTATGAGCTCTTAAAAATATTGGTTTGATTTTTATCTCTGTCCAATATTTTCAGAGAGCAACATGAGCATTTTCTTGGACCCTTTTGGAGAAATTTTTATTTGGGTCATTTTTTTCAAAATGATTCTGAGGGTTCCACAAATCCCCATTTCAAATTAAATGGAATTTTAAACATGATGCACACACTCTGATGCATGACTAGCTAGGGTGTGACACTTCCATCCGGACGGGACATGTTACGAATGAATCCTTTGATGATCCCATTCATCCTCTCAAACGGCATCATGTTGTGCAGGAATGACGGCCCCAGGTCTATTATGTCATCCACAATATGGACACACAGATTCACCATCATGTCGAAGAACGCGGGCGGGAAGTACATCTCAAGCTCATTCAGTATCACAACGATCTCTTCCTGTAGCCTTTGGAGCTGCTTCACACTGGTCGACTTTTGAGAGATGACGTCAAAAAAGTTGCAGAGACCAATAAGCGTGTCACGGACGTGCTTGTCCATTATCCCTCTAAGGGCAACAGGTAGTATCTGCGTCATCATCACATGACAGTCATGAGACTTCATCCCGCTGAACCTTTTCTTGTCCGTGTCTAGATATCTGCTTATCTTGCCACAGTAACCGGAACTAAATTTCACTCCCGTAAGGCACTTAAAGAATTGATTGATCTCAGCCTGACTTAAGGTGAAGCAAGAGGGGGGGCAATAATCTTCTTTCTTTAATTTCTTGCCCTTCTTCTCCCGTGCCTCTATCTCCGTCTCTGTCTCGTCTGACATTTTACGGGGCGGCATGTGCAGATCTTCCCTGATTTTCAAATCTTGCAAGTCTTTTCTTGCCTTCGACCCATCCTTGGTCTTATCCGGCATGTTCATCAGTGTTGCGAGCAAGCTCTCAAGGACATTCTTACAGATATGCATTTGATCTAGGCAATGAGGTGTATCGAGTTTGTGCCAGTACTCCAAGTCCCAGAACACAGACCTCGTCTTCCATACCTTCAGCAGCGGCTCTGGCGCCTTTCTCATCGTCTTTCCCGGCGCGGGGCACTCATTCCAGTTTTTCAACAGCTCATCGATTTCGGCACCGCTCCGCTTACGTGGAGGTCCTCGATGCTCAGCGTGACCATTGAATAGATCTCCACGGTTTCTCCACGGGTCGTCCTGTTCAAGCCATCTTCGATGCCCCATGTACACGATTTTCCTAGACCCGCCATCTTTCCTTGACGTTAGCTGCTGAGACGTTGTATCATCCATGCACCGCGTGCATCCGCAATATCCATGGCACACCTGGCCTGCCACATATCTGTAACCGAGAAAGTCCTGCACTGTCGTGATCAGCGCGGCTCTCATGTTGAAATACTCACCTTTGCTGGCGTCCCATGTCTTGGCCGGTGTTTTCCATAACGTGTCTAACTCCTCTTGAAGTAGCCCCAGATACAAATTAATATTATTTCCTGGTTGTTTTGGCCCTTGAATAAGCATGCTCATGTGAATGTACTTCGATTTCATGCACAACCAGGGGGGAGGTTGTACATCCATACAAACACGGGCCATGTACTATGGTTGGTGTTCTGGTTGCCAAACGGATTCATGCCATCGGTACACGCGCCGAGCACGATGTTCCTTGCATCACATTCAAAATACCGATAGAAGTTGTTCAACGCTCTCCACTGGCTTCCATCCTTCACGTGTCTCAGCTTCGGATCATCTCCATCGTCGGGCTTCTTCCTCTCCGCGTGCCAGCGCATTAGCTTTGCTTCCTTGGGATCTACAAAATACCTCTGGAGACGGGGAGTGATCGGTAAGTACCATACAACTTTCTGGGGACATTTCTTCCCGGCCTTCTTGTATCGAGAAGCATTGCACACCGGACAGCTTGTTTTTTCCGCGTGCTCCTTCCGATAAATTATGCAATCGTTGATGCATGCATGGTATCTAACGTGTGGCAGATCAAGAGGGCACACGATCTTCTTGGCCTCATCAACACTAGTAGGACATAGATTACCCGTGGGAAGAACATCCTTTAGGTACTTGAGATGCTCATCGAGGCTAGTGTCGGTCCATTTGTTTTTAGCCTTCGTCTTCAGGAGTTGGAGCGTGAAACTCAACCGGGTCACCTTAGGATTGCAACCATCATACAATGGAGTGTTCGAGTCTACCACCAGTTGCTCCAGCTTAGCCTCCTCTCTAGAAGCAGCTCTCTCAGTACTCGTCTCCTTGCGAAGCAATGCTTGAACATGAGGGTCCCGCACAATTGAACTTAGTACCGACGAACTCTGCTGCGTGGAGTCCATGTCGTTCTCTCCGCCGCCATGTCCGGCCCCTTCTCCTCCGCCATGTCCGGCCCCATGTCCGGCCTCTTCCCCGCCGCCATTATCGATCATCTCTTCGTCTTGCCCCGTGTCATCATTTCCTGCCCCGTCGGCATCCTCAACATCGTCATCCTCATCTTCAATTATCCACCTAGTATAGCCATCCATGAAACCAGTCATGAGCAGGTGCGCTTCGACACGACCATTGTCATGGGGGTCGAGCCAAACTATTCCTTTGCATTTTCGACACGGACATAAAACCTCTGTCCGGTTATTTTCTTTCATGTCTTGCACCGCCGACCGCAACCACCTGTCCACCATCGTTCCACTGACCATCGTCAACTCTGCACGGTAATAATAAAAAATTGATTGTAAAAATGCATGCATGCATCAAAGTCATAAAAAAATTTGGCATGACCTTCCCTAAAAATAGGACATATATGGATCTAGAGTTTGCCCGGAATTCGCCGAAACGGAAATAAATCGACATTTCGGCAAAACATAGGCAACTCAAAAGCACAATTTGGCGGCGTCAACTCATGCCACACACACAATTTCCACAAACATATCACACACACATAAACACATTTCCATTTTGCAAAAGCATGAAAGTTTCATCACCTCTATCTTGATGGCCGAAGATGATGTTGTAGGGAGATCAAAAGTGCACAAATTAAGCTCTTCTTGACAAAGATAGATCTAGTTAGGGGGCAAATAGGTCACTTAACTAAATCCTACATCTACCTAGCTACCTAATTTGGAAGGAGACAACTTCAACTAGTGGAGGGGGAAGGAAAAAGAGAAAGGAGATGCATTAATGGAGGTGGTGTAGTTATGTAGGAGTAATGAAGAGAGAGAAGGTGGATAGAGAAGAGAGAGAGAGTAATGGGGGAGAAGTATTGAGAAGAACAAGAGTGAGAGTGGGAGCATGTGGTGGAGGGAAGAGAGGAGAGGGGGAGGTAGGGGGAAGGGAAAAAAAGTGAGAGTGGGAGCATGTGGTGGAGGGAAGAGAGGAGAGGGGGAGGTAGGGGGAAGGGAAAAAAGCAAGGGGGAGGGGAGGGACGGGTTGGGGGTTGGTGGGGTTAGCAGTAGCGCTGGTGAGAAACCGCGCTGCTGCTAAGAACTTAGCAGCAACGCGCTTTCAGGTAAGGCGCTACTGCTAACTGGGACAAAAAATTGCGGCAATTTGAAACTTACCAGCAGCGATCTCGAGGAAACCGCGCTACTACTATGCACTTAGCAGTAGCGCTGTTTCTGCGACCGCGCTACTGCTACTTAGAGGTGGGGGAACACCGCCGGTCGATATTTGTAGCAGCGCGTTTCTGGCCGAGCGCGCTACTGCTAAATATTTAGCAGCAGCGAGTTTACGTAACAAGCGCTACAACTACTTACCAGCAGCGCTCTATTTTGAACCGCGCTGCTGCTAAGATTCTGTGTATAGGCTTTTCCCTAGTAGTGGTGCCTTTCTTGCTAGCACGGATGAACCAATTCTTTTACATGATGCACCTGCTAATCAAGAGTGGAAAAAAGCCATGGATAGTGAGTATGAAGCACTCATGAAAAATAAAACATGGCGTCTAGTACCACCAGAAAAACGTCAAAATGTGATTGATTGTAAATGGGTTTAGAAGATTAAGAGAAAGTCTGATGGTAGTGTTGATAGATACAAAGCTAGATTGGTTGCTAAGGGATTCAAGTAACGGTTTGGTATTTATTATGAGGATACATTTAGTCCTTTTGTTAAATCAGCTACTATTTGTCTTGTACTATCTATTGCCATTTCTAGAGGTTGGAGTTTGCACCAGCTAGATGTTCAGAACGTGTTTCTTCATGGTGTTCTGGAAGAAGAGGTTTTTATGAAGCAGCCACTAGGATATGAGAACAAAAGCACACACCTTATCATGTTTGCAAGCTAGATAAAGCCTTGTATGGTTTAAAACAGGCCCCAAGAGCCTGGTACTCGAGGTTGAGCACTCAGTTACAATAGCTTGGGTTTACACCATCAAAGGCTGACACTTCATTGTTCTTTTTATAACAAAGGCAACATTAATATTTGTGTGCTTGTTTATGTTGATGATATCATTTTTGCTAGCTCAAGTTCAGATGTCACCACTTGCTTGCTTAAGGATCTGAAGGTGGAGTTTGCTCTCAAGGACTTGGGAGATCTTCACTATTTTCTTGGTATAGAAGTTAAACATGTGAAGGATGGTATACTTCTGACACAAGAAAATACAATACTGATACACTCAGGAGAATAGGTCTGGAAAAATGTAAGCCTGTAGGTACACCCATCTCAACTTCAGAGAAGCTCACAATTGATAGTGGGGTAGCACTTGGACCAGAAGATGCAACAAATTACAGAAGTGTTGTAGGTGCATTACAATATATGACTCTTACACGCAGTGGCGATTCCACTAGGGAGGCTTCAATAGGCTTAAGCCTACCCTCCAAAATCCTATTTAAGCTAAACATACTACTTGAGAAGTATATTCTGGTGGTTTACATGCAACAATTGCAATGCATTTGCTAATTAGATTTAGGAAATATGTGTTTTAAGCCTTCCCTCCAATGTCTTGCTAGATTCGCCACTGCTTACACGTCCTCATATTTCTTATTTTGTGAACAAGGTATATGTCAGTATCTACATGCACCTAGTACCACTCATTGGACAGCAGTTAAAAGGATTGTGACATATCTTAAATTCTCAGAGGGATTTGGACTCCAAATTACCAAATCTCCATCTACACTTGTTACTGCTTATTCAGATGCAGATTGGGCTGGGTGTGCTGATGATAGAAGGTCCACAGGTGGTTTTGCTATATTCCTAGGAACAAATCTTGTGTCATGGAGTGCAAGAAAATAGGCTACTGTCTCCAGGTCTAGTACTGAGGCTGAGTATAAGGCTCTAGCAAATGCTATAGCTGAAGTAATGTGGATTCAAACATTGTTGTATGAGCTTGGGACTAAAACTCCACGAGCTGCAAGATTATGGTGTGATAATATTGGTGCAACCTATCTTTACGCTATTCCTATTATTCATGCACGAACGAAGCATATTGAAGTTGACTTTCACTTTGTTTGAGAAAGGGTATCTCAAGGACTTCTTGACATAAGGTTTATTCCAACTGGTGATCAGCTAGCTGATGGGTTTACAAAGCCTCTCACGATGAGAAAATTGGATGATTTCAATTACAATCTCAAGCTTGGTAAGTTTCCATAGAGGTTCGATTGAGGGGGAGTGTTAGACAATAGGGTAGATAGAGTTGTATTTTAAACTCATATTGTTCTATCTCTATCTCTCCCTATCTGTATTTCTCTCTGTTTGAACTACCTCCCTCGATCTCCTGTAATCTAGACATATCCTAGCGATCATCTCAACTTGTATGCCATGGCAGGCTGTTCGCCAGAATCAATAGATACCCGCGTCCACCTACGGGTGGCAGTACGCTTCCCATAACATCTTTCAGGAGGAACATCCAGGTGCGAGCTGACACACTGTAGTTGCCCCCGAAGAGCTCCCTCCTGGCCTTGGGGACGCTGCGTCTGCACGACGGCGGGAGCCTGACAACGGTGGTGGAGGTGGTGGAGTTGAAGGCTATCACACGGTACGTGGTGCCGTTGACTCCTATGTATAGGTGGATCGCTGTGGAGATGCCGGCGTCACACGACAGGGCGATGGGGCAGCCGGAGGAGAATCCGAAAGGGTATGAGACGGTGGTACCGTCGATTCGGCGGCTGCACAAGTCGGCGCCGCTGCCGGAAGCTGCGGCCTCGGAGTACCTACTTTCATGGGAAAGCAAGAAAATGAGGATGAAGAAGAGGAAGAGGAAGTGGTGCATAATCGAGCTGTCTGTGCTAGAATTGGCGCGGCGATTTTAAGTCAGTCTTCTATGCGAGTCTTGTAGGCTTGCAGCCACAAATTTACACCAATTTTTTTCTACCTAGAAGTAGAAGGCGATCTTTCAGTCGATTAATAGTCGCCCTGTGTCCTTCCCAGAAATTTTAGACTAGGCAGGCACAGTCAATGTGACTTTTTTCGATAAAGAGTATATATTAATATCTGAAGATATTAATTATACTCAGCCTCTGCAACAACACAATAGCTAAAAATGAAAGATAAGCTTAAAAAAAATTCCCACTACATTGTTTCAAGTCTTGCATCAGCAACACAACCACCACCAAGACAACACCTGATGTCCAGGTTCTTCAGAAACAACACCTCCAAGGAGGAAACTGTGCAACAGCGCGGTCATCAACCGATCGTAGATCTTGGGTTTTCATCCCGAAGATAATTCCGCTCTGAAAACAAGGCCATTGTCAGGCACAATCAATTAAGGCTAGACCTTTGGCTTTCACCATGGAAAGCAAGACTGCAAACTTCATCTGTGTTGTCATCCCACTTACATACCGATACTACGAATCCCAAAACTCCAAGTAAGTTCCTCAACGCCGTAGGCTCCAATCACCATTACTAGTCGTCCAATCTCGGCTTCCATGGCATTCTCCGCATCTGACTTCATCGTGGAGCTAAACATATCTCCTCATGGCAACATATAGCAGAGCTTCCCGCTGCTCGCTCCTTAATGAAGAACCAATGGGCACAATTGAATCCCACCCGATCCAGCAATCTCTAGGCATAACACATGCATGGGAGTTCACCCGCGGAGACTTCCGAAACCCGCCACTCCGACCAGACCAGGAAGGACAGGCGTCAGGCAGATCTTCGTCTTGGCGCAAGAGGAACCTAGGACCGTCGCCTTTATCCGAGCACACCAGCAGGCCCCCACACCACCGGTCGAAGCAGCACCGGAGAAGGCAGCCACAGTGCACGACCACAAACCATTGGCAGGGGTGACCCAGATCAGGCCCTTAGGCCGATATCCGACCCACCACTGCATCGTCGGAGATTGGTGCTGACGTTGCGCACCACCCGCCGCAAAGACGCCGCTCCGGCTTCAGGCCACGGCTACAGTTCACGCCGCCCTTGAACCGCTGCCACCACTCGACAACCACCCATGGAGCCGCCGACATGGTGCACTCTCCTTCCCTCCGTCTTTAGACGAGAAGGGCACTGCCACCGCCACCGGCATCGGCGCTGGCGCCGACCAGGGGGACACGGATGAAGGGGGCTGAAGCGGACGGGGGAGGATCCTCCGGAATCGCCTGGGCGGAGGCGACCTGAGAGGCGGCTAGGTTTTTGGACTTCGGCAAGTTTGGCAGACCGAATAGCCGGCGGCCGCTACCTGGCATCTTCTCTGGCAGATGGCAGCAGTGCCTTGAACGAACTTAGCACATGGACGGGCAGTTGGGCAGCCTCCGGGTGCGCATGATGGCCGGCCATGCCAATGAAGGAGCAGAATCATCCCATGGGCGCAAGTTGTAGAGACCAGACCTCAAACAGTCTGATCTCTATGCATCAGTGGCATCCCTAGATCGGTAATGTTGACACGCACAGTACTTGAAGGATTTATAACAGAGTAGCAATAACACACTTATTACATCGAATGTCTCAAAAGAGAACTTATTACAAATAAATATGGCTTAAGGCCATCTAAATAACGATAACAGCGGAAGGCTTGGAAGGTAAGCGAGTCCATCAACTCCAACGGCATCACTGAGTATAAGATCACGACCTAAGGCACCTTATTCGTCGTCTGAAAGTCTGCAACATGAACATTCACTACTAGGGAAAACCTTATACACAGAAATTTAGCAACAGCGCGGGTCAAAAAAGCGCGCTAGTGCTATATAGCAGTAGCGATCTAAGAAAAACCGTGCTACAGATACAAACTTAGCAGTAGCGCTTGCGGCCGAGAAAGCGCTACTACTAATATTCCCATTGACAGAATGCTAGGCTACGCATAGCAGTAGCGTGCTTCGCAGAAACGCGCTACCGCTAGAGCATAATTAGCAGCGCGTTTCCTGATAAGAGCGCTACTACTAACGGAAATAAAATAAGATGAAAAACAAATAGAAAAGTAAATGAAAATGAAAGAAATAGAAAAAGCAGAAAGGGAAAAATAAAATGTAGAGCAAAGTAAACAAAAAAGCGAAAAATCGGAGGAAGGCATAACAGTAGCGTTTGTTCGTAAGAGGCGCTATAGCTAACGTAGCTGCAGCGCGTGTCCTAGACCCCCGCTATAGAAACAGAAAAGGAAATTAAAAAAGGAAGAAATTTACATAGCTATAGCAGCAGCGCGTTTTGCAGAAAGCGCTATAGCTATCTTAGCTATAGCGCGTTTTGCGAAACGCGCTACCGCTAAGTTTGACTTAACCAAAAAACCGTTTCCCCCCTGCCACCACTTCTCCCCCAAATCCCTCAACCCACCCCGCGCGCCGCCGTCTCCCCGGTTCACCGTCGCCCCACTTCGCCGCCGACGACGACGCCACCAGAGCCGTGCGCCGTCGACAACACCGGAGCCGCCCCCAACGCCACGGAGCCGCACGGCCTCGTCAACGCCACAGGAGCCGCCGTCGACGCCACCTTCCTCGCCATCACCGGAGATGCCCCTGCCTCCCTCGCCGTCATCGGAGACGCCCCTGCCTCCCTCGCCACCACTGCCTCGGTCGCCACCACCGGAGCCATCATTTGTAAGCCCCCACCCCTCCTCTCTCTCTCATGCATAGGTTAGCCAGTTTAATTAGGTTAATTATCTAGGTTAGGGCAAAAATTTAGTTAGGGCATTGACAGAGAAGTAGTTAGGTTAACTAGTTTAATTAGGTTAATTATCTAGGTTAGTGCAAAAACTTAGTTAGGGCTTTGACAGAGAACTAGTCAGGTTAACTAGTTTAATTAGGTTAATTATCCATGTTAATTAGTGCAAAAATTTATTTTAGGCTTTGACAGAGAACTAGTTGCGTTAACTAGTTTAATTAGGGTTAATTATCTAGGTAAACTAGATTAACTAACTAGGTTAAACAGGTAGGTTAATTAGGTTCGTTGGATTAACAAGCTAGGTTAAGTAGATTGGCAAAGATTTTTGATTTTTGAAAAGACCACTATTTTTCAAGGAAAAGAATTTAGGCAAATTTTATTTTTCATTGAAGTGGTCATGTTATATCTTTTCATTGAAGTTGTTCGATTGTGCCCAAGTGGCTTTGTTGTTTCCAGGGAATGATGCTGAGTGGCCTATGTTTTGCCGGAATGTTGATTCATTTCTGTTCCAGCAAATTTCAGGTTCTCGATTTGTCCACTTTTTAGCAAAGGTCATGCCGAAATTTCCCGTGAATTTCGGCATGACTTGTGCTACAAACTAGGACATATCGAGTGCCCGTGATTTGCCGCACCAGGAAGGAGTCAACATTCCTGCAAAACAATTGTCCTTTTTATGTTATTATTCATTTTATTAGGTCTAGAATTAATTGACTAGATTTAATCATAGGAAACATGGCTAGCAACGATGAAGGATAGTGTTCTGGTGATTGCGACGACGTCTACCGGGCGGCAGACGATTTTTTTAGCCTTACCGACGATCAACAGATGTTGTTGCTGGGCCCACCGGTGGCATCGGGGACTGAGACCGACACGCAGACCGGTGCTGAGACCGACGCGCAGACCGGTGCTGAGACTGAAACCGGCGTTGAGATTCAGACCGGCATCGAGACCGGCGCTGAGACCGGTGCTGCCTCGGGGAGCGGAGCCGGTGTAGAACCGAAAGCAAAGAGGCAAGGGGTTCCTAACAAACTCAGGACTACTAGACTGGTGGTCACGGAGGTGGACAACGGCAATTTTGAGCCAAAGGCGCCCGAGGAAGCGCGCGCGTGCTACGGCAATCAAATAGGCTGCATCATACGGACAACCGCCACCATCAACGATGAGAATCTAAAGAAGATAGAAAATATGAGGAGCTCCCTCCTAGAGAAGTTTCACCAGATATTCTTGTTCCCGGGCCGGAATGAGAAGGATTATGAAGATCCAGACAAGGACCTGGCAATGAAGAAGATAAACAAACACGCCATGACCAAGTTTAGCAACGCGTTGGCCGCCTGGAAAAATCGAGTGAAAGCAAAGATCAACGACGGGGAACCCTACTCTGAGATTGTAAAGGAAAGTCCGACAATCATGGAAGAGCAGTTTCAAATATTCAAGGAGGCTTGCGAGGCCGAAGCTGCCAAAGAAAAGTCTAAGTACATGAAGGGGCTTCAAAAGAGGAACATTGGGACCCACCACCTCGGAAGCCGTGGTTACGGCGGAAAGAGGTCCAAATGGGACAAGGAGGACGCGGAAGCCACGAGTCTGGGCATCCCAGACCCCTTGGCGGATTTCACCGTCCTACAGGAGCATTACGTCCTGAGGGCCCGCCACCGTTGGGACCCACTGAAGAAGGTTTATGAGACAACATCGGTCATTACGGAGTTCATGAGACTGCTGGTAATTTTAGTTTCTGATCAATTCGACTGCACACGTTAGTCATATTTGTAAACGATCCTTGTGCCTTTTGCAGAGAGAGCAGCACCGGATTGCGGCCGAAAGCGACTCGCCGTCTGAGGCATTGGCGAGGCCCAAGTGGGACACTCCATTCAACCGGGCATTGAACATATTGAAACAACAACCGGTGGATACTCGACCGTCGTATGGACGCGTGCACGGTGTCGGAGACGGCGCCACGTGGAAGAAGTACTACCATGAGACCATGGAGGAGAAAAAGGAAAGACGGAGGTTAACTGAAGAAAGCATCGACAAGAAGGTTGAGATTGCGGTTGAGAAGAAATCATCTCAAACAGTCGCAACAGCGGTAGCTGCCGCAAAACAGGCGATTGTAGATATATCTACTTCCTTGGTGACGGGCGTTCACACTTGGACAAGGGAAAATCCAAAAAAATGCAGAGGACTTTCCCCTTGCTGACTTCTTGGCAGCACATGCTCCCGCACCGGCTCCCGCATCTGCTCCCGCACCGGCTCCCGCACCGGCTGCCGCACCGGACGTGCTCGGTGGTGCCTCCTCTTTGGCTGAGCTCGACGCCCTCACGTTATCTGCCACACTGGCCCCCTTCAATATAAATGTATAATCTCCCGTTTTTGTTGCCTTTCGGATGTCTCACGTCGCAGACTTTTCTTTGCAGGCCGACGAAACCCCGTGCACCATATTGTACACCATCGGCGAACAGAAGGTGGACGTGGGGAAGGGGACGATAATGGAGCCGAAGGAACCATTGTTCCATAGCCGGTCGATCCCCCCGAACATCTTCAAGGTTTCCATGGCCAGTGTCAAACCGGGCCACGAGAATTTGCCTCCTCTAATACTAGTGGGGGATGACGACGAGACCCCACGGCGGCTTGGTGATTGTTGCAATGGGTGGGTCCTGTTGTGGCCAAAGAGTCTGCTTCGTCTGGAGGCGGCCAGGAGCACACCCACGAGCACGCAGCCTCAGCAAGGTATGAACATCAACACCCCACCTACCCAATTAGCGTCGGGTGTCGGGTTGGGTGATAGCGGACGGGGTAAGCAGGTGGCTCCATTAGTCGCTGATGACGTCGCCATGGATGAGGATGAGGATGACGACGGCGCTGAACAGTATGTCTATACTGGCGCCTCCTCAGGGTTTGAGCATCATGAGTCGGTGCCTGAATTACCGTCTCAACGTGTTATTGACGACCATCCGGTGGTAAAGAAGCCTAGGAAGAGAGTGAGGAAAGGCAAAAAAGCTGATTCTATGATCCAGCCGCCTCAGCAGCCTCGGCTTCAGGACCGTGTAGATATCCCCGATGCGGATAAATGGCATATCCCCGATCGACCAATCCTACCTGAAACAGCGCTACGGGCCAGATTCGGCGATCTAAGAAGACTTCATGACGATGTGCTGTGGGTAGAGAAAGGCCTCATCGCCTCGAAAGATCCAGGATACCCACTCTACGTGGTTAACGTTCCGCGGCAAATGTCGTACGTCGACTGCTTCCCCGCGGATAAGTTCTTCCTCCGATTCGATTACATATTCGACATGTTTCACCTGAAGAAGCTTGATTTTACTTTTGTCCGCCTGTATGCCTTGCACATGAACTACATCATTGGGGTTGAGCAGATACGTTTTATCTGTGTCGCTCACCCGTACTACATGCACGAGGGCTTCTTGGGAGTCTGTGCACAACATCGTGAATATGCGAGGGATTACATCATCAGTTTCATGCTCGCCAATAAGGACAAGGAGGCGATTCTCGTGCCTTATCATCCCGTGTAAGTCATCCGCGCTGCTATCCTTCCTTCGATTTCAATAATTCATTTGCACGGTGGAGGCTAATTAATTTGAGGTGTACTTATTTTGTGCATCGGCGGGCGCGCCGTCCTCATCATCCTCTACCCCCGATTCTCCCACGCTCTTTACTTGGACTCGTCGAAGAACATTCACAAAAAGGATTACACCCACATCAAAGATGTTCTCGACAGTTCTATGTTTTACTACCAAGCAAGGGGTGGAGAGGTTAGGGACAAGAAGAGAAGGGGCGGCAGGGCTGCCTTCAGCCATAAGACCGACTTCTGCTGCATCCAGCAACCAAACGATTCTCTTAATGATGGATTCTATGTCCTACACCACATGCTGGAGTACCGACGGGATCACCAGAACCTTCACATGGCACCTAGATCTGGCGATGCCCATATTCTGCAATGGGCAAAGGACATAGGAGATATCGAGGATCATCGACTTCGAGCTGAGTTCTATAACATCCAGCGCGAACTTGCCCAAATCATCATGAATGAGGTCGTCGGAAAAACAGGGATGTTCCATGCAGAAGGACAAATGTCGCGGGAAGACGTCCGAACATGGATAGCCTCTCAGCGTCTCAACATGAAGCCTTTCACTAAGCTCGATGACTATCTCCCTGACTTGGATGGATGGCACGACATGATGGAGTGATTGTCGATATATGACAATGTGTCCGTTTAGTCCATATACTTTCTTTTATGACAAAACTTTGAGTTATGCACGGTGAAACTTTATTTGTGATGTAATTAAACCGTCCTCCTCCTCGACTAGCGAAAATCACTCTAGTTAGGTCATTTTGGGTACGATGAACTTTGTTATTTATGCTTATGATATGTTGTTTCTATTTTTGCCAAGCCTGTCTCTTTCTGTTGCTCAACTACATATGTTGCATATCATCGACTCATGTGACGATGCAGGTGCATAGATCATAGATGGCGAAGAAGTGCTACGCCAGGAGTATATATACGACAAGTGGCCGGAGTGTCAGGCCCAGGTGTACCGGTTTTCGGTTTCCGAGCGACACGTAGTACTTAGTTTAGGTTCACGCTAATGCGAGAGAGGGATACGAACTCATGTACTCAAAGTGATAGCTATTCTCGCGTATATCATTGTTTAGATGGATGATGATGTATTTGCAAGTAATTGAGACTTGTATCGCTATTTTCGAGATTGATGACGAGAGACCACTTTGTGTTGGATGATGATTATGATGATGACATGATTTGATGAGACTAATTGTATGTATATGCTATGATTACATTTGTATGGGGATGATATGCTAAAGATTATTGTATAAAGCCAATTCAAATGCAAAACAAATAAAAAACAAATATGCAGGGAAAAAAACTAATAAAACTAGTAGTAGCGAGGGGGGATTTAGCAGTAGCGCCGACTTACCAGTAGCGCTTCCCTGTAAACGGCACTGCAGATAATATCAGTAGCGTCCTTTTCTAAAGAGCGATGCAGCTATTCATGTGCAGTAGTAGCGTGGGTCAATAGGCGCTACTGCTATACGTTAGCTGTAGCGCCTTATTAGTAGCGTCGGTACCCGCGCTACTGAGAGGGCCAAAACCCGCGCTGCTGCTAGGCTTTTCCCTAGTAGTGATTGCACCCCGAAAACGGGTCAGCACATGGAATATGCTGGCAATGTAACACATAGAGAGTAATGAACAGAATAACGCTATACTACATGCATATATGGCTGGTGGAAAGCTCTATGGTTACGGTTTTGCGTAAAGCCAATTTTTCCCTACTGCAAAGGAATAAATTTTATTTAACTATCATGGTGGTTGTTAAACACTGAGAAGGGTACTCCAACTCAATCCCAATTAAGCATCATCATTAACCCAACAAAATTAGTTTAAAGTAACATGATGAGATTCACATGATAATCTAGGTACTAGATACTCAAAACGTCCATAACCGGGGACACGGTTAACCATGATTAGTTTATACACTCTGCAGAGGTTCGCACACTTTTCCCCACAAGACTTGATCTCCTCCATTGGATTTCTCGCACTACAGGGTGTTTGAGAAACGGATGACCAAGACACAGTCTTTCAGAAGCATAAACTCCCTACTCCGGGTAGACAGTTACACCTACTTTCCCTTACATCTGCTAGTCTACCTCTTCAAGAGTTCACACAACTTAATCAACTATGCTAGAGCCCATAATAGTTTGTGGCTGCACATGGAAGTTTCTAGCATGAATAATCTCATGATCCCTTTGAGCCTGGGTGGCGGTCCATAGGAGAATCACACGGTACCCTGGGATTTCCAAAAATACAGACAACACTGGGTTCCCCAGGTGCCTCAATCCACCCAGATGTGAGTTTAAGTTGCCAACTTAAGTAAACCATTAAATACAATCTCACATCTGTCATGAATACATTCACCCAATCCACATCTACTAGCATAGCATAGCAACATAAGAAAACGTAGAAGTAACTCCCAAAGGTTTGATAATAAAACAGGTAATAGGTACTACCTCATCTACATCCCAGAACCCACATGTTAATCAGATCCTAATCATGCATTTGTTTGAGGATTGATCTAATGCAATAAAACTGGGTAGTAAAGAGGTATGATCAAAGTGTTACTTGCCTTGCTGATGATCCGTGAAACCTAGAGATTCGAAGTAGCAAGCGACGCACTCCGGGTACTCTATCGCAAACAAACAAGCATACAATAAGCACTCATCTAATGCACAGGTAAAACTCAAATAAGAGATCTAACTAGAAAGTTCAACTTAAGAACTCCGGTTTGCAAAAAGAAACAAATCAAACGAAGCAACGAAAATCAAACGGCGAATGAAACAAGCTTCATTTACTAATGTGGACCTAAGTCAAATTTTACAGTAGCAAAAACTTGTTTGAGTATGTTAAACGGAAAGAGGATTTCAAGACGAAACTCTAGGCGCTTGAATTGCCTGATCCTGATAAACGAGCGAAAAGTTATACTAAAACGAAAATCGGATCAGAAATCGCGATCAAAAATAATCGTGCAAAATCCGAGAAAAAGAAAAACGGACGAACAGGCTAACGAACGAACGTTCGTTGTCTGCGGCTAAACAACAGAACCGTTCGTTAAAACGAACAAACGAACGGGCAATCGTTAAATAACTAAACCGAAAAAAATAAACCAACCTATATAAAAAATAAACCGGGTTCCTAAAAAACCGAAGGTTTTCTCTCGAAAATCGTCGCGGCGACAGGGACTACCTCCGCCGGGTCAACGGCGGCGGCGGGTGAACGGGCGGCGGCGGCGCTCGGCTCCGGCGTGGCGGGTGGCTGCGGCGGCGGCGGTGCGGATCGCGGGCGGCGGCGGCGCTAGGGTTTCGGCGGCGGCGCGGACCGGGCTGGGCGGCGGTGCACTTCGGGGGCAGGGGCTCCCGGCTTATAAAGCCCCCCCGGGCGGTGTCCCGCTCGGGTACGGCCCGGAGTCGGTTTTGTTTTTTTAAAAACATTACGTGCAGAAAAACAAATAAAAGAAATACTAAACGGACTCCAAAAATCCCGAAACAAATTTTCCCCAACTTCTAAAATCAAGCCGGACAAGATGAACATTTATTTGGGGCCTAATGCAATTTTGAAAAACGCGCATTTGTCCTAAATTAAAATAAAATAGCAATAAACTCCAAAATAAAATCTTATTTGATTTTATTATCAAATCCTCAATATTTCTTTATTCTGGGAAAGTCATTTTATTCCCTCTCTCTTATTTTTATAATAGAAATAATTGAAGATAAAATAAATAAAATCAAATGATCCCATTTTAAAATTTTGAGGAAACTCAAATATGAAAATAACGAAATCCCCAACTCTCTCCGTGGGTCCTTGAGTTTCATAGAATCTCTAGGATCGAGCCAAAATGCAATAAAATATGATATGAAAATGATGATCTATGTATAACATTCCAAATTGAAAATTTGGGATGTTACAAACCTACCCCCCTTAAGATGAATCTCGCCCTCGAGATTCAGGTTGGCTAGGAAATAGGTGAGGGTGGTCCTTCAACAGATCTTCCTCTCGCTCCCAGGTGGCTTCATCCTCGGTATGGTGGCTCCACTGAACTTTGCAAAACTTGATAACCTTGCTGCGGGTGACTCGGCTGGCATACTCGAGAATCCTAACTGGCTTCTCCTCGTAGGTCAAATCATTATCCAACTGAATCGCTTCCAGGAGCACTGTATCTCTCAGCGGTATATCAGCCATCTCTGCGTGGCACTTCTTCAACTCGGAAACGTGGAACACATCGTGAACTCCTGACAATCCTTCGGGCAATTCCAATTTGTAAGCAACTTCTCCCATACGATCCAAAACTTTGTATGGTCCTACAAAACGTGGCGCTAACTTTCCCTTAACTACAAAGCGCTTAACTCCTCGAAGTGGAGATACACGAATATAAACTTTGTCTCTAACTTCGTAGACTGTCTCCTTACGTTTAGAATCTGCATAGCTCTTCTGCCTTGACTGGGCTACCTTGAGCCTATCGTGAATCAACTTCACCTTCTGTTCAGACTCTTTAATCAAATCTGGTCCAAACAACTGGCGGTCTCCAACTTCATCCCACACAATGGGGTCCTGCACCTCCTTCCATACAAGGCTTCGAAAGGGGCCATCTTCAAACTAGATTGATAACTGTTGTTGTAAGAAAACTCCAAATACGGTAAATTCTCATCCCAACTAGATCCATAATCTAGCGCACAAGCTCTCAGCATGTCCTCCAGAATCTGATTTACTCTCTCGGTCTATCCATCTATCTGCGGATGAAAGGTTGTACTGAACTCTAGCCTGGTACCCAAAGTTTCCTATAACTGATTCCAAAACTTTGAGGTAAATTGGGTTCCTCTATCTGATACAAGGCTCCTCGGAACTCCATGCAGACATACGATTCTGGTCATGTATATCTTTGCCAACTTAGCACTGGTGTAAGTGGTCTTCACTGGGATGAAATGAGCTACCTTCATCAAACGATCGGCTTCAACCCATATCGAGTCATAGCCCGAACGAGTCCTGGGCAATCCTGTGATAAAATCCATGCCTAGCTTATCCCACTTCCATTCGGGTATCGGCAATGGTTGTAGCAATCCTACTGGCTTCTGATGCTCTGCCTTCACTCTCTGACATACATCACAAACTACTACATACTCCGCAATATCCTTCTTCATTCCGGTCCACCAGAAAGTGTCCTTCAAATCCAGATACATCTTGGTATTTCCTAGGTGAATCGAGTACGGTGAATCATGGGCCTCTTGCAGAATCAACTTCCTGATCTCCGGGTCATCGGGCACGTAAACGCGGTCTTCAAACCATAAAGTATTGTGCTCATCCTCAAAAAATCCTTTAGCTTTTCCTTTACTCATCCTCTCCTTTATTTCATCAATCTCCTTGTCAGTCTTCTGAGATTCTCTGATCTTATCCATCAAGGTCGAGTGAATCTCCAATGCTGCAACATAGCCTCTTGGAGCTATCTCCAAACATAGTTCACGAAGATCCTTGGCTAACTCCATTGGTAACTCGCCGGTCAAGATTGTGTTGACATGGCTCTTGCGGCTCAACGCATCGGCTACTACGTTAGCCTTTCCGGGGTGATAATGCAATCTCATATCATAATCTTTGATGAGCTCCAACCATCTCCTTTGCCCTTAGATTCAACTCCTTCTGTGTGAAGATGTACTTCAAACTCTTGTGATCCGTGTACACCTCACAATGGTTTTCGATGAGAAAATGTCTCCATGTCTTCAGGGCATGCACTACTGCTGCTAACTCCAAATCATGTGTAGCATAATTCAACTCATGGGGCTTAAGCTGTCGTGAGGCATATAAAACAACTCTTACCTCTTGCATAAGCACTGCTCCAAGTCCTTGACGTGAAGCGTCGCAATACACCTCGTAATCCTTGCGCTGGTCTGGCAAAATCAACACTGATGATGTAACCAAATGTTTCTTCAACTCCTGGAACCTGGCCTCACATTCCTCAGTCCATTTGGACTTGGTATCCTTCTTTAACAACTCCGTCATGGGCTTCGCAATCTTCGAGAAATTCTCAATGAATCTCCGGTAGTATCCTGCGAGTCCGAGAAAACTCCGGATCTCTCCAACTGTTGTTGGGGCTTCCTAATTTGTCACAGTGACAACTTTGGTGGGGTCTACTGCTATTCCTTCTCCGGATATAACATGTCCGAGGAATCCAACTTCCTTCAACCAAAACTCACATTTGCTGAACTTGGCATATAATTGATGTTCTCTGAGCTTCCCAAGTACCAAACACAAATGCTCCTTATGCTCCTCTTCATTCTTCGAGTAGACCAGAATATCATCAATGAACACCACGACGAACTTATCCAGAAACTCCATAAACACCTTGTTCATCATGTTCATGAAATATGCAGGTGCGTTAGTCAGACCAAATGACATAACGGTATACTCATACAGCCCGTACCTGGTGGTAAAGGTTGTCTTAGGTATATCCTGCTCTCGAATCTTCAACTGGTGGTATTTTGATCGCAGATCGATCTTGGAAAATACCTTAGCTCCTTGCAATTGGTCAAACAAATCATTGATCATCGGCAATGGGTACTTGTTCTTGATTGTCACTTCATTCAATCCTCGATAATCAACAACCATCCTTAAATATCCATCCTTCTTCTCCACTAGAAGCACTGGTGATCCCCAAGGCGAAGAACTTGGGCGGATATATCCTTTATCCAGTAACTCCTTAATCTGCTTCTTAATTTCCTCCAAATCTTGTGCAGGCATCCTATATGGTCTCTTAGATATTGGCCCGGTGCCTGGAAAAAGCTCAATCAAAAACTCAATGTCTCTATCCGGTGGCATGCCTAGCAACTGGTACTTCCTCCTATACAACTTCTAATAAGGAATTCACTTGGGTCCTCTTCGGCTCATGCCGTGACACATACTTGATTCTTCTTTCTTCTGGGGTGGTAAGCAAAGTAGACTTACTAGAACAATCGATGTTTCCTCCATACATCGATAGCCAATCCATACCCAGAATCACATCCAAACCTTGCGATTCCAAAACTATCAAATCCGAAGGGAAAACATGTCTGCCTATGGCCAATGGTACTTGAAAACATCCTTGACTGGCCATATACTCCGCTCCTGGTGAGCTTACTAACATAGGTGTTCTAAGAACTTTGGTAGGCAGTTTATACTTATCCACAAATCCCCTTCATATGTATGAATGCGATGCACTAGTATCAAAAAGAACGATTGCAGTAAATGACTTAACCAAAAACTTACCTATTACTGCAGCTGGCTGGGCTTCAACCTCCTCCACGCTAACGTGGTTCACCTGTCCTTTGTTGAAAGGGTTCGGCTTCTTCCCAGAGCTTCCATTGCCATTTCCATTCTTTGCTTCTGGGCATTCAGTGGCATAATGTCCAGTCTTCTGGCATTTGTAGCAGGTGATGTGGCTCAGATCCCTCTTGGCTGGGGTTGATGGGTTGGTGTGGTTCTGTCCGTTGCTTCCTCCATTCCCATTACCATTCTTGGGGCCACTATGGTTGTGCGAACTACCTCCACCATGGGTATGCTGAAAATGTCCTCCCGAATTCGGGGTAAAACGAGGCTTCTGTTGAGCTCCAGAATTGTACTTCCCTTGTCCATACTTCCTCTTGTGATCGTCAACCTGCTGATGCTTCCCTTCAATCATAAGAGCACGATCTACCAACTCCTGGTAGTTGTTGAAGGTTGCTACCATAACCTGCATGCTCAGCTCATCATTCAGTCCTTCCAAAAACTTCTCTTGCTTAGCTGCATCCGTAGCAACGTCATCTGGGGCATAACGTGCTAACTTACTAAAGTCATCCACATATTGGCCAACTGTTCGTCCTCCTTGGCGCAAGTTGCGAAACTCACGCTTCTTCATGGCCATAGCTCCTGTCGAAACATGGGCAGTACGAAAAGCCAGCTGGAACTGATCCCATGTGACAGTGTCGAGATAAGTGGCTTTGAAATTCTCCCACCATGATGTTGCGGGTCCATCAAGCTGATGTGCGGCAAAACGCACCTTCTCCGCATCTGTGCATCCTGCAGTGGTTAACTCCCTTCCCATCTTGCGGAGCCAATCATCTGCAACTATCGGCTCGGTGCTACTGGAGAACACCAGCGGATTAAGCCTCAAGAAACGGGCTAAGTGATCAATAGGTGGTGGTGGTGGTGGGTTGTTGTTGTTGTTGTTCCCCCGATTCTGATTCTGGACTAGGATTTGCATCAATGCATTCTGCTGCTGGATCAACTGAGTGAGCTCCGGTGGGAAAGCAAATCCATTGTCATCTCTCGGAGGCATCTGAGGGTTTTAGAAAAGATGAGAAAACAGAAAAGAATGAGGTCTATAGAGAAAGCACTACCCATATGCACATGATACAAATTCAATCAATATCACTTCAATCAATTCAAACAAGGCCATACAACGGCCTAACTATCGTTACAAAAGTGCTCGGACTATGCTATATACATGGGGGAATACTACTACTGTTATGGGGGTCGACTAGAAAAATTGCTCGGTTGAAGAGTCCATGATATCTGCTCCAGCTTCATCAACGAAGTCATCATCACTATCGTCTGAGTCTGAGTCGGTGTCGTCGATGATGATGTAGTTCTCCGAGCAAGTGCAGTCCTCGTCTTCTCCTCTAGTCGCGGGAAATCACATAAATACTTTTAACTTCTTCTTCAGGTCTTCATTCTTCTCCACGAGTGTCATCATTTCCTCCTCATAACCATCGCGTGTAGACTTAAGTTCTTCTTCCAGCTCCGTGATCTTGGTCAATGCCTTCTTCAGATCTATCATGCCTGCGCACATCTAGTTCTCCTGGCGACGAATGTGCTGGTTTAACTCGTAGATGAAAGCTGCAATTGATCTATCCTTCCTGGTGCTGATCATCTCCCATTGCTCATCTCGGCGCCCACAAATCTGGTAGATAGTATCCTAGAGATCCTTGTGGTAAACTTCTCCAATGCGTCCCATTGTGATGTGGGCTGCCATGCTCTTTCCTAGACTCCAGGTTGGTGCATCAAAGGAAAACTCTATGGGCTCAGTGACGGGCATGAACGTCCTTCCTTGAACTTGAACTTGAATCATCCAACGCTCCTCTTCTGGTAAAGTGGCGATGTAGGTCCCGGTGAAGCTTGGTACTCCAATGTTCAGGTATCTAGTGACTTCCTTCAAGTGGCGTCCAAAGGGTGTATCTTCATTCGGTTGCGTGAACTTATTCCTTGCATCCGCCATCCTAAAAAAATAGAAAAGATGAGGAGTCAGAACTGAGAAGAGAGTAGTGATCTAGGGCTTTAGCTTAGTGGTCGTGTCCTACAGTCAGCGTGTGCTCTGATACCATCTTGTAGCGACCAGACCTCAAACAGTCTGATCTCTGTGCATCAGTGTCATCCCTGGATCGGTAATGCTGACACACACAGTACTTGAAGGATTTATAACAGAGTAGCAATCACACACTTGTTACATCGAATGTCTCAAAAGAGAACTTATTACAAATAAATATGGCTTAAGGCCATCTAAATAACGATAACAGCGAAAGGCTTGGAAGATAAGCGAGTCCATCAACTCCAATAGCATCACTGTGTATAAGATCACGACCTAAGGTACCTTACTCGTCATATGAATAGTCTGCAACATGAACGTTGCAGTCCGAAAACGGGTCAGCACATGGAATATGCTGGCAATATAACACAGAGAGAGTAATGAATAGAATAACGCTATACTACATGCATATATGGCTGGTGGAAAGCTCTATGGTTACAGTTTTGCGTAAAGCCAATTTTTCCCTACTGCAAAGGAATAAATTTTATTTAACTATCATGGAGGTTGTTAAACTCTGAGAAGGGTACTACAACTCAATCCCAATTAAGCATCATCATTAACCCAACAAAATTAATTTAAAGTAACATGATGAGATTCACATGATAATCTAGGTACTAGATACTCAAAACATCCATAACCGGGGACACAGCTAACCATGATTAGTTTATACACTCTGTAGAGGTTTGCGCACTTTTCCCCACAAGACTCGATCTCCTTCATTGGATTTCTCGCACTACAGGGTGTTTGAGAAATGGATGACCGAGACACAGTCTTTCAAAAGCATAAACTCCCTACTCCGGGTAGACAGTTACACCTACTTTCCCCAACATCTGCTAGTCTACCTCTTCAAGAGTTCACACAACTTAATCAACTATGCTAGAGCCCATAATAGCTTGTGGCTGCACATGGAAGTTTCTAGCATGAATAATCTCATGATCCATTTGAGCCTGGGTGGTGGTCCATAGGAGAATCACACGGTACCCCAGGATTTCCAAAAATACAGACAACACTGGGTTCCCCAGGTGCCTCAATCCACCCAGATGTGAGTTTAAGTTGCCACCTTAAGTAAACCATTAAATACAATCTCACATCTGTCATGAATACACTCACCCAATCCACGTCTACTAGCATAGCATAGCAACATAAGCAAATGTAGAAGTAACTCCCAAAGGTTTGATAATAAAACAGGTAATAGGTACTACCTCATCTACATCCCAGAACCCACATGTTAATCAGATCCTAACCATGCATTTGTTTGAGGATTGATCTAACGCAATAAAACTGGGTAGCAAAGAGGTATGATCAAAGTGTTACTTGCCTTGCTGATGATCCGTGAAACATAGAGATTCGGAGTAGCAAGCGGCGCACTCCAGGTACTCTATCGCAAACAAACAAGCATACAATAAGCACTCATCTAATGCACAGGTAAAACTCAAATAAGATATCTAACCACAAACTTCAACTTAAGAACTCCAGTTTGCAAAAAGAAACAAATCAAACGAAGCAACAAAAATCAAACTGCGAAAGAAACAAGCTTTGTTTACTAATCTGGACCTAAGTCAAATTTTACAGTAGCAAAAACTTGTTTGAGTAAGTTAAACGGAAAGAGCGTTTCGAGACGAAACTCTAGGCGCTTGAATCGCCTGATTCCGATAAATGGGCGAAAAGTTATACTAAAACGAAAATCGTATCAGAAATCGCGATCAGAAATAATCGTGGAAAATCCGAGAAAAAGAAAAACGGACGAACAGGCTATCGAACGAACGTTCACTGTCTGCGGCTAAACGATGAAAACCGTTCGTTAAAACGAACGAATGAACGGGCGTTCATTAAATAACTAAACCGAAAAAATAAACCGATCTATATAGAAAAATAAACCGGGTTCCTACCGACGGTTTTCTCTCAAAACCACAGCGGCGACGGGGACTACCTCCGGTGGGTCAACGGGCGGCAGCGGCGGTCGGCTCCGGCGGGTCGGGTGGCTCCAGCGGCGGAGGGGTCCGGCGGCGGTGGCGGAACGGGCGGCGGCGGCGAGGGCAACGGGCGGCGGCGGTGGCGCGGGCTGGGCTGGGGCGGCGGTTGGCTTCGGGGGCAGGGGCCCCCCGCTTATAAAGCCCCCACCCCCGGGCGGTGTCCCGCTCGGGTACGGCCCAGAGTCGGTTTTTTTAACATTATGTGCAGAAAAACAAATAAAAGAAATACTAAACGGACTCCAAAAATCCCAAAATAAATTTTCCCCGACTTCTAAAATCAAGCCAGACAAGATGAACATTTATTTGGGGCTTTAGGATGGAAATTATGTCTAGAGGGGGTGATTAGACTACTTGACCAAATAAAAACTTATCTTTTTCCCAATTTTAGTCTTTGGCAGATTTTAGCTAACTTAGCACAGGTCAAGAAATCTTAACACAATTCAAGCAAGCATGCAAAGAGTATATGAGCAGCGGAAAGTAAAGCATCTAACTTGCAAGAATGTAAAGGGAAGGGTTTGGAGAATTCAAACGCAACTGGAGACACGGATGTTTTTGTCATGGTTCCGATAGGTGGTGCTATCATACATCCATGTTGATGGAGACTTCAACCCACGAAGGGTAACGGTTGCGCGAGTCCACGGAGGGCTCCACCCACGAAGGGTCCACGAAGAAGCAACCTTGTCTATCCCACCATGGCCGTCGCCCATGAAGGACTTGCCTCACTAGCGGTAAATCTTCACGAAGTAGGCGATCTCCTTGCCCTTACAAACTCCTTGGTTCAACACCACAATCTTGTCGGAGGCTCCCAAGTGACACCTAGCCAATCTAGGAGACACCACTCTCTAAGAAGTAATAAATGGTGTGTTGATGATGAACTCCTTGCTCTTGTGCTTCAAATGATAGTCTCCCCAACACTCAACTCTCTCTCACAGGACTTGGATTTGGTGGAAAGAGGATTTGAGTGGAAAGCAACTTGGGGAAGCCTAGAGATCAAGATTCATATGGTAGGAATGGAATATCTTGGCCTCAACACAAGTGTAGGTGGTTCTCTCTCAGAAAATGCAAGTTGGAAGTGTAGGTTCATTCTGATGGCTCTCTCCACAAATGAAGAGGAGGTGGAGGGGTATATATAGCCTCCACACAAAATCTACCGAGACACAGTCTTTTAGAAGCATAAACTCCCTACTCCGAGTAGACAGTTACACCTACTTTCCCCTACATCTGCTAGTCTACCTCTACAAGAGTTCACACAACTTAATTAACTATGCTAGAGCCCATAATAGCTTGTGGCTGCACACGGAAGTTTCTAGCATGAATAATCTCATGATCCCTTTGAGCCTGGGTGGTGGTCCATAGGTGAATCACACGGTACCCCAGGATTTCCAAAAATACAGGCAACACTGGGTTCCCCAGGTGCCTCAATCCACCCAGATGTGAGTTTAAGTTGCCACCTTAAGTAAACCATTAAATACAATCTCACATCTATCAAAAATACACTCACCCAATCCACATCTACTAGCATAACATAGCAACATAAGCAAACGTAGAAGTAACTCCCAAAGGTTTGATAATAAAACAGGTAATAGGTACTACCTCATCTACATGCCAGAACCCACATGTTAATCAGATCCTAATCATGCATTTGTTTGAGGATTGATCTAATGCAATAAAACTGGGTAGCAAAGAGGTATGATCAAAGTGTTACTTGCCTTGCTGATGATCCGTGAAACATAGAGATTCGAAGTAGCAAGCGGCGCACTCCGGGTACTCTATCGCAAACAAACAAGCATACAATAAGCACTCATCTAATGCACAGGTAAAACTCAAATAAGAGATCTAACCACAAAGTTCAACTTAAGAACTCCGATTTGCAAAAAGAAACAAATCAAACGAAGCAACAAAAATCAAACGACGAAAGAAACAAGCTTCGTTTACTAATCTGGACCTATGTCAAATTTTACAGTAGCAAAAACTAGTTTGAGTAGGTTAAACGGAAAGAGGGTTTCGAGACGAATCTCTAGGCGCTTGAATCGCCTGATTCCGATAAACGAGCGAAAAGTTATACTAAAACGAAAATCGGATCAGAAATCGCGATCAGAAATAATCGCGGAAAATCCGAGAAAAAGAAAAACGGACGAACAGGCTAACGAACGAACGTTCGCTGTATGCGGCTAAACGATGAAAACCATTCGTTAAAACGAACGAACTAACGGGCGTTCGTTAAATAACTAAACCGAAAAAAATAAACCGATCTATATAAAAAAATAAACCGGGTTCCTACCGACGGTTTTCTCTAGAAAACCGCAACGGCAAAGGGACTACCTCCGGCGGGTCAACGGCGGCGATGGCGTGTCAATGGGCGGCGGCGGCGGTCGGCTCCGGCGGGGCGGGTGGCTCCGGCGGCGGCGGTGGCGGAATGGGCGGCGGTGGCGAGGGCAGC
>NC_041389.1:73061609-73083962 GCF_002162155.2 Triticum dicoccoides
TCGGTTTTTTTAAACAATATGTGCAGAAAAACAAATAAAAGAAATACTAAACAGATTCCAAAAATCCCAAAATAAATTTTCCCCGACTTCTAAAATCAAGCCGGACAAGATAAACATTTATTTGGGGCTGTAGGATGGAAATTATGTCTAGAGGGGGGTGATTAGACTACTTGACCAAATAAAAACGTATCCTTTTCCCAATTTTAGTCTTTGGCAGATTTTAGCTAACTTAGCACAAGTCAAGAAATCTTAACACAATTCAAGCAAGCATGCAAAGAGTATATGAGCAGCGAAAAGTAAAGCATCCAACTTGCAAGAATGTAAAGGGAAGGGTTTGGAGAATTCAAACGCAATTGGAGACACGGATGTTTTTGTCGTGGTTCCGATAGGTGGTGCTATCATACATCCACGTTGATGGAGACTTCAACCCACGAAGGGTAACAGTTGCGCGAGTCCACGGAGGGCTCCACCCACGAAGGGTCCACGAAGAAGCAACCTTGTCTATCCCACCATGGCCGTCGCCCACGAAGGACTTACCTCACTAGCGGTAGATCTTCATGAAGTAGGCGATCTCCTTGCCCTTACAAACTCCTTGGTTCAACTCCACAATCTTGTCGGAGGCTCCCAAGTGACACCTAGCCAATCTAGGAGACACCACTCTCCAAGAAGTAACAAATGGTGTGTTGATGATGAACTCCTTGCTCTTGTGCTTCAAATGATAGTCTCCCCAACACTCAACTCTCTCTCAAAGGATTTGGATTTGGTGGAAATAGTATTTGAGTGGAAAGCAACTTGGGGAAGCCTAGAGATCAAGATTCATATGGTAGGAATGGAATATCTTGGCCTCAACACAAGTGTAGGTGGTTCTCTCTCAGAAAATGCAAGTTGGAAGTGTAGGTTTGTTCTGATGGCTCTATCCACGAATGAAGAGGAGGTGGAGGGGTATATATAGCCTCCACACAAAATCTAACCGTTACACACGACTTGCCAAACGCGGTGGGACCGAATTGAAGAACTCGATCGGATCGATTTAGCAAATCTAGTGACCGTTAGGATTTTCAGTGGGACTGACATGCAACTCGGTAGGACCGATATGGTTAGGGTTAGGGCATAACGTAATCTCGGTGAGACCGATTACACAAACTCGGTGGGACCGATTTTGGTAATAAGCTAACCAGAGAGTTGGTCAGGTAAACTCGATGGGACCGGTTCGCTCATTTTGGTGAGACCGAAATGTTGCGAAAAGGAAACAGAGAGTTTACATTGCAATCTCGGTGGGACCGATTGCTCATCTCGATGGTACCGAAATGTTACGAAGGGAAACAGAGAGATTACAATCCCATCTCGGTGAGACCGATTTGCCTAGGGTTTGTGGCAGTGGCTATGACATCTAAACTCGGTGGCGCCGGATAGAAAGAATCGGTGAGGCCGATTTGACTTTTGGTTTAGGTCATATGTGGATGTGAGAAAGTAGTTGAGGGCTTTGGTGCATATCACTAAGCACTTTGAGCAAGTAAGCCATTAAGCAACACCTCATCACTCCTTGATAGTATTGGCTTTTCTATAGACTCAATGTGATATTGGATCACTAAAATATACAATGTAGAGTCTTGAGTTTTGAGCTTGAGCCAATCCTTTTGTCCTTAGTATTTTGAGGGGTCCACTTTTCTCATCCATGCCATGCCAATCATTGAGCTTTCCTGAAATATTTAACTTGAAGTAGCATTAGCTCAATGAGCTATATGTCGTTAGGAATTACCAAAACCACCTAGGGGTAGTTGCACTTTCAATCTCCCCCTTTTTGGTAATTGATGACAACATATAGATCAAAGCTTCGAGAAATGATAATAAGAGTGAAAAACATTGTCGCTTTGAGAAGTATGTGATAAGCAAGAGCTCCCCCTAAATTTGTGCATAGTTTAAGATTTGCTTTGGACTGCAAATGCACAAAGAGTTAGGCTCATGGGTTACTCTTCCATGTCACATACATCTTGGTGGAGCGCTGAAAATGATAATAATTAAATACATGCACTCATCACCAAGCAAAGTGAATGATCATATAGGGATAAAAGGATAATGTCATCCAACAAGCATAAGGTAGCATATGATCAAACACATGATCATCCAAATATCTCACAAACGCATAAAGTAGCTCAAACAAGAAAATAAAGTTCAACCACCAAAATAAGAGAGAACAAAGGCAACACTCTCTCTCGAAGCCTATGATCTATACATTTTTCTCCCCCTTTGGCAACAAGTTACCAAAAAGTTCATAGAAAATGCATAGCACTAAATCGACTCTCAGGCTTGGTCTTTAGGTGGTGGTGTGGAGATGGCTCCTTGGACGAAGACTTCAGTAGATGTGGATGGAGCTGGTGGAGTAGGTGCTGGAGCTGGTTGCACAGAAGCTGTAGCTAGTGCAAATGAAGTGGCTCTGGTGTCTGTAACAGGCACTGCAGCTGATCTCTGGCTCCTGGGCACTCTGGCAAAAGCATCAGTAGTAGTCTTGCCCTTCCTCTCCTGCATATCATCCTGAAGTTTCTCAACAACTGACTATATCTCAGTGACCTTCACATCCAAGTCATAGAACTTCTGCTCCATGATCCTCTCCAGGCTCTCCTAGTTTTGAGTCAGGGTGGCCAGTCCCTTCTCAATCCTCAGAGTGGAGGCAATCAAGTAGCCAAGCTGCTCCTGCTTGTTCTTCAAGAAGTACTGAGATGCCTCATCAATGGTTGGCATCTTGGTAGCCTTTTCAGTCCTTGCCTTCTCCCTCTTCGCTTGTGCTTGCACAGAAGATGGTTCATCCTCATCCATGACCACTGTGTTGTCCTCAAAATATGGATAGATGGGCATATGTTCCTTGTCCAAGAGGTATGTGCCTGTGCCCATTTTGGACTTGATGAGATCCTGGATCTATGGGGCATACCCACAACTTCTCTTCTGATCTGCAGCAGTCCTCTTGATAGTTTCCACTATGAGGCTCATGACCTTGAACTTTTGAGGCACATCAAATATGTGAATTAGGTTGATGGCATGGCCTCTGATCATCTTGTGATCTCCATACTTAGGCAAAAGAGTGTGCCTGAGGATCCAGTTGATTGTTGGCAATCCTGACAGAAGGTAATGTATTGAGCCAAACTTGTGTGTCTCAATAGCAGCATCTGGGATCTCTCTATACATGTGTGCCATGGAGTTGTGATCCTTCTTATTCTTGGCATAGACATCCAAGTCATCCTCATTCTCCTTAGGTGCATTGATCAACTTTGCCCATTCTTCAACTGATGACTGGTACCTAGTACCTTCAGACATCCAGACAATCTTTCCATCTGGGTAGAAGTGAGCTGTGGAGTAGAACTGCATAATAAGCTCATCGTTCCACTTTGTGAGCTTCTCCCCAACAAAGCCATCCACTCCACAAGATTGAAATTGTCATACACCCCTGGATAATGCTCTTCATTCTTCCTGATGTACTCCCAATCCACCCATCTCATGTCATAGACAATTGGCTTCTTGTCAAGCAGCACTGTCTCATAGAAGTCCTGTTGTTCCTTTGTGTGGAACCTGTAGTCCACAGCAGTTCTCCTCCTGACTGCATAGGTATCAGTCAATCTCCACTACCTAAGTCCTGCATCCTTCCTCAGCTTCATATCCTCAGCCACAGGATGAACATCATTGTGATCTGGAATTTTGGGCTTCAACTTTCTCAAGACATGTTCCTCATCATCTTCTTCTTCAACAGCAGCTTCAGGCACTGGGGTCTTGTTCTTCTCTGCAGCAGGAATGCTCCTAGTGTTCCTCTTGGGTGCAGATTTGGTCTTTGGAGCAGCTGCTTTGGGAGCTTCTTTGGGCTTTGATGAAGCAGCCCCTAACCTAATGGCATCACCCATAAGCTTCTGAGCTTTGGGTGCTGGTGCAGCAACCTCTTCCTCTTCAAAGTCTCTCCTCGTAGAGGGCTTGCCAAGGACCTGGGCAGTAGTGGTTCTGACTCTCCTTTTCTTCTTGTCTTGGCCAACAGCTTCATCTTCTGACTCAAGGGTGAATTTCATGGTTTCTCCAGTGGCAACCTTCCTAGGTTTGGAAGTTGGAATCCTTCTTGCAGGTGCCTTCCTCTGCATTCCTGGCTTAGTGGCAGCAGCTGTGCCATACTCCTTTTTGAGCACCTTCTTCTTGGAAATGGCCTCATCCTCAACAGCCACAAAGTCTTCATCCTCAGAATCTGAGGTTCTCTTCTTTTTGGCCCTGGTGGCTGCCTTGGATAAGTTGCTGGGTGTGCTCCTGCTACCCTCATCATAGCTGCTAGACGGACTAGTGCCCTCACTTATCTGAACCTGCTCCTCTGACTTGTTCTGACTGTCACTCTGATCAGACATATTGCAAACACTGACAACAGACCCTGTGAATAGATATAGATGAGGTAGAATAGATGAGCATCACAAAATACAGAGGTTTTTGCAAAAGAAAATGAGTCAAAAACTTAGTTTTAGTTTTCCACAAAAAGCATTTGGGATCTACCGATTTGTAAACTCGGTGATACCGAAGTAGCTTTTGGAACCTAAACTAGTGAACTCGGTCAGACCGAGTCACAGTTCAGTGGCACCAAGACTGCTAGGGTTTCACAAAGTCCTGAACTTGGTCACACCGATTTGCAATTCTCGGTCAGACCGAGAATTACATGTGCAATGGCCTTAGCCGAATCGGTGGTACCGAGTTCTACAACTCGGTTGGTCCGAGATGGTTTCAGCGGAAACCTAACCCTAAATTTTCAATTCACCTCTAATCTACGGAGTGTTTTCGGTGGATAAGATGATCTCAATCGTGGCAAGATTAATGGCAACACAATGTGCTAGAGATTTGGAGTTAGGAATAGCACAAAGACCAAGTCCATACCCTAGCTCGGCGATGGACTTGCTACGGCAGCAACGGTGGAGTCGATTCCCATTAACGGCGGCGGAGACTAGCAGCGGGAGGCAGCTGGTGACGAGGAGGACGATCCGGAGACCCAGGGAGGCAGAGCAGGCTGAGCGCGGGCGAAAGAGTTCGGAGAAATTTCCAAAATTTGACCCGTGGATATATATAGCCTGACCCTGTCGGTGTGACCGAGTGGAACAACTCGGTGGCACCGAGATGCTTAACTGCAAGCAGTTACAGCAACTTGGGGTGACCGAAAAGTTCAAATCGGTTGCACCGAGATTGAAAACCTAGATCGACTTAGTGACCTCGGTATGACCAAAATGGAGGAATCGGTCAGACCGAGAAGCACAAAGAAGTTTTGGAGGTTTAAGTCTATGAAGAATTGGGGACTCTGAGTGCTCCTGACACAGAGTGGTTCGAATCTGACTTGATCAAATTTTGTGATGTAGAGTTTGAGACAAGAAAAGCATAGATAGCTAGAGAAGGTTCTTAGGCATTCTTGTCCATCCACTTGGCAAAAAAAGGAAACAAACAACCAAAACAACAAGTGGATGTCCTCAAATGAGTAAAATATGCAACCAACATGCTCACACAATAAAATGGCAAATAAAATATGTGGCAAAGCATGCACAACCAATTCTAGCATCTATCAAGCAATTGGCGATGACTAGGTCATCTATATATGAGTATATTGACTTAGGAGTCAAATGAGAACATTTGATCCTAGGTCATACTCATCGTTTAAGCTCAAGTGGGGTTACCACTTTTACATAATGCATTGTTGTGTTCACACCATTAGAGTTGCTTTGACTCAATTCTTAGAGTAAAGCTCCCCCTAGATGTGGGATCCCCCCTTAAGAGGGATGAACTAACCTTGGGTTTTGTCGATGATGACTTCATGTAGGTGTTGAAGATGTGGATGCTCAATGTTGATGTAGATCATTTGGAGCAATCCTTTGGAGTGAGTTGGACTTTCAATACCTACACGGGTTAGTCCCACAAAGAACAAACAAGGATATCCATAGACATAGAGTGATGCACACACACAAGATGATGTCTATGAAAGCATTAGGTTACCTTGTCCCTTGTCTTACCAACAAGAGGGTTTGTGACTCCTTGAACTAGTGCAAGATGTGGAAGTTGATTACAGTTGTTATTGCCAAAATGATATGAGTGAAATATGTTGGCAGAGTCACCCTCAAGAACTCTCTAGTTCTTCTTCTTCGGGATCCACATCATCTTGATGGGAATCCTTGGAGTTGTAGTCCTACTTGATGAAGTAGAACTTGATGTGGTCTTGGGAACCCACTTGACCAAGGCCTTAGGAGCTTCTTCAAATGCATCAATCTCCTCTTGAAGTTTGTCCTTGCCTTTTTGCTTGTGGTCTTGTGGTGGAAGATCATCTTGAGCTTGTGTCCCTTTGAAGGAAGTAGGATCATACTTCTCTTGTTGAGGAACAAACTTCGTCGTGGGGTATTGATCTTCTTCCCACTCAACTCCATTGGCATTGAACTTTCGTTCAAAACAAACACCTTGGTACTTCCGGTGCCTTCCTTGCTTGCGTACAATTTCCTCGAATTGCTTATTCCCGGCAAGGCTCTTGTAAACACCTTTCTCTATAATTCCCTTCAATAAGCTATTTTCTTGCTCAAGTGTAACTTGGCTAAGAGAATCATTAGTGGAATCAAGAGAACTACTAGAAGCAACAACATTGGATTTAGATTGATTGTTGTTACTACTAGAGGAAGAATCCTTCTTGTTCTTTTTACTAGACTTGACTTGAGGCATGTAAGTAGATAAGAGTAAACGCTTGGCAATGTAAGAAGAACTTTTCTTACAAAGATCATCATTGATTTCCTTTAAGAACTCATGCTCTTGCTCAAGGTTGAGCTTTTCAAAGCGTAAGTTCTCATGGGTCCTTAATAGCTCTAGATGATCTTCTAAGATAGTTTCATGAGCTAACTTAAGAGTGTTTAGTTCTTTAGTTTGCAGCTCAATCTTCTCCTTATCATTGTCATTCGTTTTATCTTGATTAGCATGATTAATTGACGTTCCATCATAGTATTCATCACTAGAGTTGTCAACAAGTAAATCATCATCACTTAACAACTCATCTTCATCACTATTGAAATCAACATACTTAGGGTGTGATACCTTTGGGCCTTTATCCATGAAGCATCTTCCAAGTCCTTCATTTGGTGAATCAAATATGTCGTAGGAGTTGGTTGACACAAGTGCTAGACCGGCAACACCTTCATCTTGAGTATATTCGGAGTCGGAGTGATTGTCGGAGTCGGAGCCGGATACCCATTCACCAACATGAGCTTGATGTCTTCGGTGTAGCTCCTTGATGACTTGTCCTTCCTTTCCAAACCCTTGCTTCTCTAGGATGTTCTTCATTCATAACGATCATCTCTACTCCTCCTCTCTCTTGGTGGTGATTCTTCTCTTCTACTTCTCCTCTTAGGTGATTCTTCTCTTCTTTTGTAGGTTGTCATACACTCATTTGAATAGTGTCCGTGTCTTCCACAATTGTATCAATTACGCTCTCGACTAGAAGATCTTTTGCCATTGTAGGACCTTGACTTGGAGCATCTTTCTTTGCTTCTACTCTTGTAGAATTTGTTGAAGTTCTTCACCATTAGGCTCAATTCTTCATTGAAGGTTTGTTTCTCACTTGATGATGTGGGGGCTTCACATGAGGCTTTGTAAGCACCACTTGACTTGTTGTGAAGTTCCTCCTTATCCTAGAGTGACATCTCATGAGCAACAATTCTTCCAATGACTTCCGTTGGCTTGAGATCTTTGTAATTTGGCATCATTTGGATCAATGTGCACACGGTATCATATTTTCCGTCCAAAGCTCTTAGGATCTTCTTGATGATGAATTTGTCGGTCATCTCTTCACTTCCTGAGCCGGCAATCTCATTTGTGATAAGAGCAAGCCTAGAGTACATTTCAGCAACACCTTCACCATCCTTCATTTTGAACTTGTCAAGCTGACTTTGAAGCACATCCAACTTGGATTCCTTAACGGAGTCGGTACCTTCGTGCATATCAATCAAAGTATCCCAAATTTCCTTTGCATTCTCAAGACGGCTGATTTTGTTGAATTCTTCGGGGCACAATCCGTTGAAAAGGATATCACAAGCTTGAGTGTTGTATTGCAGCATCTTCAACTCTTCCGCGCTAGCTTCACGTTTTGGTTCTCTCCCATCAATGAATTCACCTTGCAAGCCAATACACACAATATCCCAAACAGCGGGGTTATGTCCAAGAATATGCATTTTCATCTTATGCTTCCAACTAGCAAAATTAGTACCAACAAAGTAAGGACCTCTACGGTGATAGTTTCCCTCGCTAGACGCCATACTCTCCTAGGTTGTGAAACCAAGGCTATAACTACCAAAAGCTATGGAAATCAAAGCAAATGGAGACCAAAGCTCTGATACCACTTGTAGGATCGAAAGTATATCTAGAGGGGGGGTAATTAGACTACTTGACCAAATGAAAACTTATCCTTTTCCCAATTTTAGTCTTTGGCAGATTTTAGCTAACTTAGCACAAGTCAAGCAATCTTAACACAATTCAAGCAAGCATGCAAAGAGTATATGAGCAGTGGAAAGTAAAGCATCCAACTTGCAAGAATGTAAAGGGAAGGGTTTGGAGAATTCAAACGCAATTGGAGACACGGATGTTTTTGTCATGGTTCCGATAGGTGGTGCTATCATACATCCACGTTGATGGAGACTTCAACCCACGAAGGGTAACGGTTGCGCGAGTCTATGGAGGGCTCCACCCACGAAGGGTCCACGAAGAAGCAACCTTGTCTATCCCACCATGGCCGTCGCCCACGAAGGACTTACCTCACTAGCGGTAGATCTTCATGAAGTAGGCGATCTCTTGCCATTACAAACTCCTTGGTTCAACTCCACAATCTTGTCGGAGGCTCCCAAGTGACACCTAGCCAATCTAGGAGACACCACTCTCCAAGAAGTAACAAATGGTGTGTTGATGATGAACTCCTTGCTCTTGTGCTTCAAATGATAGTCTCCCCAACACTCAACTCTCTCTCAAAGGATTTGGATTTGGTGGAAAGAGTATTTGAGTGGAAAGCAACTTGGGGAAGGCTAGAGATCAAGATTCATACGGTAGTAATGGAATATCTTGGCCTCAACACAAGTGTAGGTGGTTCTCTCTCAGAAAATGCAAGTTGGAAGTGTAGGTTCATTCTGATGGCTCTCTCCACGAATGAAGAGGAGGTGGAGGGGTATATATAGCCTCCACACAAAATCTAACCGTTACACACAACTTGCCAAACTCGGTGGGACCGAATTGAAGAACTCGGTCGGACCGATTTAGCAAATCTAGTGACTGTTAGGATTTTCCGTGGGACCGACATGCAACTCGGTAGGACCGATATGGTTAGGGTTAGGGCCTAACGTAATCTCGGTGAGACCGATTACACAAACTTGGTGGGACCGATTTTGGTAATAAGCTAACCAGAGAGTTGGTCAGATAAACTCGATGGGACCGGTTCGCTCATTTCGTTGAGACCGAAATGTTACGAATAGGAAATATTTAGTTTACATTGCAATCTCGGTGGGACCGATCGCTCATCTCAGTGGTACCGAAATGTTACGAAGGGAAACAGAGAGATTACTATCCCATCTCGGTGAGACTAATATCCCTATCGGTGAGACCAATTTGCCTAGGGTTGGTGGCAGTGGCTATGACATCTACTCGGTGGCGCCGGATAGAAAGAATCAGTGAGGCCGAGTTTGACTTTTGGTTTAGGTCATATGTGGATGTGAGAAAGTAGTTGAGGGCTTTGGAGCATATCACTAAGCACTTTGAGCAAGTAAGCCATTAAGCAACACCTCATCGCTCCTTGATAGTATTGGCTTTTCCTATAGACTCAATTTGATCTTGGATCACTAAAATATAAAATGTAGAGTCTTGAGCTTTGAGCTTGAGCCAATCCTTCTGTCCTTAGTATTTTGAGGGGTCCACTTTACTCATCCATGCCATGCCAATCATTGAGCTTTCCTGAAATATTTAACTTGAAGTAGCATTAGCTCAATGAGCTATATGTTGTTAGGAATTACCAAAACCACCTAGGGATAGTTGCACTTTCAGGGGCCTAAATGCAATTTTGAAAAACGCGCATTTTTCCTAAATTCAAATAAAATATCAATAAACTCCAAAATAAAATCTTATTTGATTTTATTATCAAATCCTCAATATTTCTTTATTTTGGGAAAGTCATTTTATTCCCTCTCTCTTATTTTTATAATAGAAATAATTGAAGATAAAATAAATAAAATGAAATGATCCCATTTTCTAAATTTGAGAAAACTCAAATATGAAAATAACGAAATCACAAACTCTCTCCGTGGGTCCTTGAGTTGCGTAGAATCTCTAGGATCGAGCCAAAATGCAATAAAATATGATATGCAAATGAGGATCTATGTATAACATTCCAAATTGAAAATTCTGGATGTTACACAAGTTGTGGGTCCTAAGATTCAGGGCATGCAAGAGATGAAATGACTCGGGACTGCATAACTCCCATTCTCGATCAAGCAAGCCTCACAAAAAAGACTCAGAATACACAAAACGAGAGCTCACAAGGCAGCAACAACTCAAAAGAGAAATCAAGCTTAAACCGTACCTGCACACAGAACGGGTCGAATTTCTTTTTCATCGGAATGAAATGAAAAAGCAACCGCGCCATCATCGTCTGGTGCAGAACTGCAGGTGCATGCATTCTTTTGATTTCTGAAGTATCTCAAATTTTGTCGGAGCTTGGTTCAGTCCAAGCATGTTAGAGTATATATAATAGTCATGTGCCACTTTGTATTTATCCCATTTTATAAGGGGTTTCCTGCTTATGTTCCACACCTGTACATGTATATATATCGGCCTATGGTATCATTGGAATACTAAGTTGCATATTCCTAATATGGTATTAGAGTTAGGTCAATTTTTTGCACGCTGCAACTCGTGCTATTGATCCGTCCCTCCTCCCCGATCGAAGCCGCCAGCCTCGATCTCCTGTTCCCGCTTGTCTCGCTCGGAGCCCCCGTCCTTGATCTCTAGCAGCCTCCCGATTGGATCAATCCCGTCCTGGATTGGATCAGGCCTCCTCTCCCGTTCCCGATCCTATAAGGATCTCTCTGACCGTGCTCGAAGCCCTCCCCCTAATCGAGAAGGAAGAACCGCACGGGCTCCTGCTTGATCTTCCGCTTGAGCTCGCTCACGTCCCGCTCGCAGCCTTGGCCTCGCTCCCCAGCCGGACCGATCGGATCGCTCGCTCCTGCTCGAGCTCGCAAGATCCGCCAGACCCACTCGAAGCAGGGGCCCCGCTCGACGCTGCAGCCTCGATCCCAACCGGCCCCCAATTGACGCAGGGGCCCAACTCCCGTCGGTGTTCTGTCGGTTGCCGGTTTCGTGATCTGTTACCGCCATGCGCGCTAAAAAAAATGTCTAATGGATCGGGCTATGTTGTTGTTCCTCGTTGCCCGGTTATTTTTGATGGCTCTAGCTACACCAAGTTCGTTGGCTTCATGCGCATTCATATGCATGGCATCCGCCTATGGGGTGTTCTTTCTGGCGAGGTCTGTTGTCCGCCATGTCCGGTTCCTCCAGTGGCCCCTACTCTGCCGACTCCACAAGTTCTTCCTACGAATGCTAATCAGGCCGCAAAGGATGCGGCTAAGCTTGCTAATGAGGCTGCTGATCGTGCTTATGATGAGCAGTTTTTGGCTTATGAGGAGGCTCTTCAGACGTATCATGATGCTCTGTCTGTTTACACCCAGTGGCTTGATGATGATGCACATGCTGCATCTGTTCTCACTGCTAGTGTTCTGCCTCAGTTTGCTTCTGAATTTTTGGGTTTTCCTATTATATTTGAGATGTGGACATGTCTTCGTCAGCGCTATGAGCCCTCTAGTGATGCTTATACCTCTCTGTGGTCCGTCAGGAGCATGCTCTTCAGCAGGGTGACTCTACTGTTGATGATTTCTATGCACAGAGTTCTGCTATCTGGCACCATCTTGATTCTCTCCACAGTGCTGGTTGTCGTACTTGCCCCTGTTGCCAGGCTGTCCAGGCCAATTTGGAGTTTCATCGCATCTACGAGTTCCTGTCTCGGCTCCGTAAGGAGTTTGAGACTCGGCATGCCCAGTTGTTTGCTCGTGGCCGTATTTCTCTCATGGAGGCGCTTTCTAAGATTCGTGTTGAGACTCGCTTACGTGGTGCTGGTTTGCTGGAGGTTCCCTCTGTGCTTGTTGCTCGAGTTCCTACTACGCCACATGTTGCACTGACGCCTTCTCGCTTGAGTGCTCCGCCGCTCTTGCCCACTCCTCCTGGCGGCTCGGGCCGCCCCCGTCCACATTGCGGCTACTGCAACCTGGATGATCATGTCGAGTCCCAGTGCTTCCAAAAGAAGAAACACCTGCGTAAGGCGCGATCATCATCTGCAGGGACTTCGTCTACTACCTCGACAGCTTCAGCCACCGCTTTGACTGAGCAGGATATTCTAAGACTTAAGCGTCTACTCACCGCTTCCGGTTCTTCCTGGGCGGGTACTGCCGGTTTTGTGGATGATGCTTCCCGCACTGAGCAACCACCTTCTACACAGTCAGGTACATCCCCATGGGTTCTGGACTCTGGAGCTTCTTTTCATATGTCTTCTCATTCTTCCACTTTCTCCTCTCTTAGATCGCTTGATTTTCCTGTTCATGTCCTCACTGCTGATGGTACTCCCCTTTCTGTTGCTAGTAGAGGCAATCTTACCACTCCTTCTTATTCTATTCCTGATGTTGCTCATGTTCCTCGACTTACCATGAATCTGCTTTCTGCTGGTCAACTTCCTGATTCTGGTTGTCGCGTCATTCTTGACGTTGACTCTTGTTCTGTCCAGGACCATCGCATGCACACTCTGGTTGGGTCTCGCCCTCGCCACCGTGATTCTAAGGGTCTTTGGGAGTTAGACTGGCTTCATGTTCTTTCCGCTGCCACCACTATCGCCAGATCCTCCGCTTCGGGTCGCCTCCGCTACTGGTTCCTTCCAGTAGTGGGATCATCGGCTTGGTCATTTGTGTGGTTCTCATTTGTCATCTTTAGTTTGTCGAGGTCTTCTGGGGTCTGTCTCAGGAGATGTCCCTTTAGAATGTCAGGGTTGTCGTCTTGGAAAGCAGATTCAGTTACCATATTCACATAGTGAGTCAGTGTCTAAGCGTCCTTTTGATTTAGTCCATTCTGATGTATGGGGTCCGGCTCCCTTCGCTTCGAAAGGGGGTCATAAATACTATATTATTTTCATAGATGATTTCACTCGTTACACATGGCTTTATTTCATGACTTCTCGTAGTTAGGTGTTGTCTATTTATAAGAGTTTTGCTGCCATGGTTCACACTCAATTCTCTTCGCCCATTTGTGTGTTTCGTGCTGACTCCGCTGGCGAGTATATTTCTAAGATGTTGTGTGGTGTTCTTGCTGAGCAAGGGACTCTCTCTCAATTCTCTTTTCCTGGTGCTCACGCTCAGAATGGCGTGGCTGAGCGAAAGCATAGTCATCTTGTTGAGACGGCTCGTGCATTGATGATTGTTGCCTCTCTCCCGCCTCATTTTTGGGCTGAGGTTGTCTCCACCTCCACCTATCTCATCAATCTACAACCTTCCGTTTCTCTACAGGGTGGTGTTCCTTTCAAGCATCTTTTTTATCGTTCTCCTAATTATTCGATGCTTCGCTTGTTTGGTTGTGTTTGATATGTTCTTCTTGCCCCTCGCGAACACACCAAACTAACCGCTCAGTCTGTTGAGTGTGTCTTCCTAGGCTATAGTGATGAGCATAAGGGATATCGTTGTTGGGATCCTATCGGTCGTCGGATGTGTATCTCTCGGGATGTGACTTTTGTTGAGTCTCGTCCCTTCTACCCACGCCGATCTTCCTCGACCTTTTCAGTGGAGGATATCTCTTTCCTCACTTTTCCTGACACACCTATCACCCCCATTGAGCATTTGCCTATTCGTTCCGCTCCCTCTGCTTCTCCACCTCTTGTTGATTTGTCATCACCATCTTCCACGGTCTCCTCGCCTAGCATGTCACCAGATTCTGCACCTTCATCTCCGGTGACTTCTTCGTCACTCTTAACCCACAAGTGTAGGGGATCGCAACGGCTTTCAGGGGTAAAGTATTCAACCCAAATTTATTGATTCGACACAAGGGGAGCCAAAGAATATTATTGAGTATTAGCAGTTGAGTTGTAAATTCAACCACACCTGGATAACTTAGTATCTGCAACAAAGTATTTAGTAGCAAAGTCGTATGATAATAAAGGTAACAGTGGCAAAAGTAATATTTTTGGGTTTTGTAGTGATTGTAACAGTACCAACGGAAATGTAAATAAGCGAAACACAATATGTGAAAACCTCGTAGGCATTGGATCAGTGATCGATAATTATGTCGGATGCGATTCCTCATGTAATAGCTATAACATAGGGTGACACAGAACTAGCTCCAGTTCATCAGTGTAATGTAGGCATGTATTCCGAATATAGTCATACGTGCTTATAGAAAAGAACTTGCATCACATCTTTTGTCCTACCCTCCCGTGGCAGCGGGGTCCTAGCGGAAACTAAGGGATATTAAGGCCTCCTTTTAATAGAGAACCGGAACAAAGCAATAGCACTTAGTGAATACATGAACTCCTCAAACTACGGTCATCACGGAGAAGTATCCCGATTATTGTCACTTCGGGTTGTCGGATCATAACACATAATAGGTGACTATATACTCGCAAGATAGGATCAAGAACACACATATATTCATGAAAACATAATAGGTTCAGATCTAAAATCATGGCACTCGGGCCCTAGTGAGAAGCATTAAGCATAGCAAAGTCATAGCAACATCAATCTCAGAACATAGTGGATACTAGGGATCAAACCCTAACAAAACTAACTTGATTACATGGTAAATCTCATCCAACCCATCACCGCCCAGCAAGCCAACGATGGAATTACTCACGCGTGGCTATGAGCATCATGAAATTGGTGATGGAGGATGGTTGATGATGACGACGGCGACGAATCCCCCTCTCCAGAGCCCCGAACGGACTCCAGATCAGCCCTCCCGAGAGAGATTAGGGCATGGCGGCGGGTCCATATCGTAAAATGCGATAAAACTTTCTCTCTGATTTTTTTCTCCGCGAAACGGAATATATGGAGTTGGAGTTGAGGTCGGTGGAGCGTCAGGGGGCCCACAAGACAGGGGGCGCGCCCCCCACCCTCGTGGACAGGGTGTGGGCCCCCTGGTCTTGATTCTTTCGCCAGTATTTTTTATATTTTCCAAAACGTGCCTCCGTGGATTTTCAGGTCATTTTGAGAACTTCTGTTTTCTACACATATAACAACATCATGGCAGTTCTGCTGAAAACAGCGTCAGTCCGGGTTAGTTTCATTCAAATCATGCAAGTTAGAGTCCAAAACAAGGGCAAAAGTGTTTGGAAAAGTAGATACGTTGGAGACGTATCAACTCCCCCAAGCTTAAACTTTTGCTTGTCCTCAAGCAATTCAGTTGATAAACTGAAAGTGCTAAAGAAAAACTTTTACAAACTCTATTTGCTCTTGTTGTTGTAAACATGCAAAGCCAGCATTCAGGTTTCAGCAAATATTATGAACTAACCATACTCACAATAACACTTAGGTCTCACAATCACTCATATCAATAGCGTAATTAGCTAGCAAGCCATAATAATAAAACTCGGATGACAACACTTTCTCAAAACAATCATAACATGATATAACAAAATGGTATCTCGCTAGCCCTTTCTGAGACCGCAAAACATAAATGCAGAGCACCTTTAAAGATCAAGGGCTCACTAAACATTGTAATTCATGGTAAAAGAGATCCAGTCAAGTCATACCCAATATAAACCAATAGTAATGAATGCAAATGACAATGTGCTCTCTAGCGGGTGCTTTTTAATAAGAAGGTGATGACTCAACATAAAAGTAAATAGATAGGCCCTTCGCAGAGGGAAGCAGGGATTTGTAGAGGTGCCAGAGCTCGATTTTAAAATAGAGATTGAATAACATTTTGAGCAGCATACTTTCACTGTCAACGGAACAACTATGAGATGGCTATATCTTCCATACTACATGCATTATAGGCAGTTCCCAAACAAAATGGTAAAAGTTTATACTCCCCCACCACCAACAAGCATCAATCAATGGCTTGCTCGAAACAATGAGTGCCTCCAACTAACAACAACCCTGGGGGAGTTTTGTTTAATTATATTGATTTGCTTTGATCTTTTTGGATCATGGGACTAGGCATCCCGGTTACCGGCCCTTTCTCATGAATGAGGAGCGGAGTCCACTCCTCTTGAGAATAACCCACCTAGCATGGAAGATATAGGCAGCCCTAGTTGAAACATGAGCTGCTCGAGCATACAAAACAGAATTTCATTTGAATGTTTGGAGTTTGGCACATACAAATTTACTTGGAACGGCAGGTAAATACCGCATATAGGAAGGTATGGTGGACTCATATGGAACAACTGTGGGGTTTAAGGAGTTTGGATGCACAAGCAGTATTCCCGCTTAGTACAGGTGAAGGCTAGCAAAAGACTGGGAAGCGACCAATTGAGAGAGCGACAACAGTCATGAACATGCATCAAAATTAATTCACACCGAGTACAAGCATGAGTACGATATAATCCACCATGAACATAAATATCATGAAGGCTATGTTGATTTGTTTCAACTACATGCGTGAACATGTGCCAAGTCGAGTCACTCAATTCATTCAAAGGAGGATACCATCCCATCATACCACATCATAATCATTCTAATAGCATGTTGGCACTCAAGGTAAACCATTATAACTCATAGCTAATCAAGCATGGCACAAGCAACTATAATCTCTAAATGTCATTGCAAATATGTTTACTTCATAATAAGTTGAATCAGGAACGATGAACTCATCATATTTACAAAAACAAGAGAGGTCGGGTACATACCAGCTTCTCTCATCTCAATCAGTCCATCATGTATCGTCATTATTGCCTTTCACTTGCACGACCGAATGATGTGTATAATAATAATAGTGCGTGTGCATTGGACTAAGCTGGAATCTGCAAGCATTCAATTCAAGAGAGAAGACAAGGTAATATGGGCTCTAAGTTAAATAAACAATAATGCATATGAGAGCCACTAAACATTTTCAATATGGTCTTCTACTCTCGACCCCCAAAGGAAAGAAAAGAAAATAAAACTATTTACACGGGAAAGCTCCCAACAAGTAAGAAGAAGAACGAGAAATCTTCTTGGGTTTTCATTTTAATTTCTACTACAAGCATGGAAATTAAGCTAACTAATTTTTTGGTTTTTCTTAAGGTTTATCAAACACACAAGAAGAAAGCTAGAAAAAGAAAATTAAACTAGCATGGACAATACAATGAAAGAGTATGAGCACCGACAACTAGAATAGTGTGTGAACATGAACGTAAAGTCGGTGAGAAATACGTAATCCTCCAAGCTTAGGCTTTTGGCTTAAGTTGGTCTAATGCCAAGGGTAGCCTGGCTGATATCCATAGTTGTAACTGGGGTCGTACTGAGATGCAGCAGCAAATGCCTCCTGAGCTGGATGGGGATTTTTTTGGGAAGAATATGGAGTGTGTGGGTGCTGGCATAAGTGGAGGGGGGCCACCAGGGGCCCACGAGACAGGGGGCGCGCATAGGGGGTGTGGGTGCGCCCTCCACTCTCGTGGCCTCGTGCTTGCCCCTCCTGCAGTGTTTTCAGTGCCTAAAATCCTCAAATATTCCATAAAAAATCATACTAAATTTGCAGGGTATTTGGAGCACTTTTATTTTCGGGATATTTTTTATTGCACGAATAATTCGGAAAACAGATAGATAATACTATATTTGCTTTATTTATTCTAAATAATAGAAAGTAAAAAGAAGGTACAGAAGGTTGTGCCTTCTAGTTTCATCCATCTCATGATCATCAAAATGAATCCACTAACAAGGTTGATCAAGTCTTGTTAACAAACTCATTCCGAATAACACGGAACCGAAGAAATTTCAAATAACACTAAGCTACCTCAACAGGGATATGAACATCCCCAATAATAAGAATATCATACTTTTTCTTGACAGTAGGGAGAGGAAATTCAAAACCTCCAATAATGATAGTTGGAACTTTTCCAATAGAATTGATGCTATGAACCTGAGATTGTTTCCTCGGAAAGTGTACCGTATGCTCATTACCATTAACATGAAAAGTGACATTGCCTTTGTTGCAATCAATAACAGCCCCTGCATTATTCAAAAAGAGTCTACCAAGGATAATCGACATACTATCGTCTTCGGGAATATCAAGAATAACAAAGTCTGTTAAGATAGTGACATTTGCAACCACAACACGCACATCCTCACAAATACCGATAGGTGTGGCAGTTCATTTATCAGCCATTTGCAAAGATATTTGAGTAGGTGTCAACTTATTCAATTCAAGTCTATGATATAAAGAGAGAGGCATAACACTAACACCGGCTCCAAGATCACATAAAGCAGTTTTAACATAATTTCTTTTAATGGAGCATGGTATAGTAGGTACCCCTGGATCTCCAAGTTTCTTTCGTATTCCACCCTTAAAAGTATAATTAGCAAGCATGGTGGAAATTTCAGCTTCCGGTATCTTTCGTTTATTTGTAATGATATCCTTCATATACTTAGCATAAGGATTTACTTTAAGCATATCTGTTAAGCACATACGTAAGAAGATAGGTCTAATCATTTCAGCAAAGCACTCAAAATCCTCATCATCCTTTGTCTTGGATGGTTTATGAGGAAAGGGCATGGGTTTCTGAACCCATGGTTCTCTTTCTCTACCGTGCTGCCTAGCAACAAAATCTCTCTTATCATAACGTTGATTCTTTGATTGTGGGTTATCAAGAACAACAGCAGGTTCAATCTCTCACTACAGGAATCATCTACTTTGCCGTCTGCCACGGCGGACGGCAAAGGCATGAATGGCGGACGACAAAGGTCTTTGCTGTCCGCCGCGGACGGCAAAAGGGGACGGCAAAGTAAGGTCCGACAAACAGCTACTTTGCCGTCTGCTTTACGCGGCTGACGGCAAAGGGGCCTTTGCCATCAGCAGCAGACGGCAAAGAAAGCAGACGGCTAAAATTGCGCTGTTAGTCCGTTAGGTGGCTAACGGCAAAATTTGTCCTGCCTTTGCCGTTCACCATATGATGTCAGCTAGACGTCACTACTCTTTGCCGTCTGCCACTGTAGGCAAACTGGCCAAATGGGTCAGCTCCCAGGAAGCACAGTTGTCTGCCACGTGTCTTCTTTGTCGTCCGCGGCTGGCGGCAAAGAGACCGTTGCCGTCGGTGGCAGACGGCAAAGAGCCTGTATATTGGCTCTTTTTTTGTTTTTTTTTTGAATCCAACAATTTTCACAGCAAATATATATGACATATATAGATATATTTCACAGGGCTATTTAACAGCAAACATATCACAAATATATATGACATATATAGATATATTTATGCATTTGTTAAGAAAAACACTAGAGACACTTACCGTGATCATGGAGGTGTTGTAGCGGGGTGGCTCGTGCCGGTAGCTGGAGAAGGATCATGCGATGCTTGTCTGGAGTTACGCTGCACCAAAGATCATTTCCAATGTCTCGTTAGCATGATGACACTCAAATGTTAAGACTAGTAAGTAATGTCCATTCAAATTAAGCTCACCGTGGTCCCAGGAGCAATCACTAGCATCGGTGGAGCGATCTGATTGGACTTCCCGCACACAGACTGCACATTTGGTTTTGACGACTCAGTCATACTAGTTAGTAATGAGACAAACACTACATGAATGCTTTGGCTAATGTGTAGAAAAAAACTTACCACAAGGAGCTCGTACATGGCCCTTGCCTGCATGTCATTCCATGCCCTCTCCTCCTCCAACATCTTTGTCGTCCTCTCCTCCAACTCCCGCTGCCTCTCCGCCGCCTCCGCCAGAAGTTTCTCCGTTCTATATCTCTCACTTTGTATAGCAGCCTGCAACACCACTCCTCGTTACCATTTGTAATCATTGATGGAAGCGCACACAATGTAATGGAGAAAGATAGCTGAGTACATATAACTAACCTTGAAGGCGAGTTGGACTGGCCGTTCACAAGGCCTTATCTCAGGAGCGGAGCTCGACTGGCGCACCTTGATCTCCAGGAGAGTGCTAGGACAATGGATAAGTCCATCGCCATGGGACCTCCCGCCACCAGATATCATCAGTAGCTCGGTATCAATGGGACCCTGGCTCGGGTTAAAGTCCTCCCCTTTCCTCGCCTTCCCCTCATCTCTATATTTCACGAGCATGTCGTGGGAGGAGATGTTGGTGAAGTTTTTTGGATCATCGAGGTCAGACGCAGAGAATGCCTTGACTTTCTTGTAAGAGCCAGTGTGGGTCATGGCATACAGGTCCTACACCTCTAGCACCTTAGCCGCCTTATTGTAGCGTGTCTGAAAGAGAGAAACAAAGTAAATTAGTAATTAAAGGGCTGAAAGCTAGCATGACGAACGAATTGCATGAATCATGAAGCAAACCACATACCCAGTTCCGCCCGTACTGATATAAGATGGAGCTGCCTTGATGGTGTCGCACACCTTCCATTTGGGCACGTTTGTCCTTGGCCTCGTTGTGGAGGGCTCGCCATTCTTTTGAGCACCACTCTTTGACCAACACCTCCCAACAATCCATCCGATCTGCACACCATCTCGGAGGGGCCTAAGTTAGGAAATAGAAACTTGAGCACTACGGCTATGAATTACTAAATGAAGGAAGTAAAGTACAAGGCCTTAAGAATTACCTTCATGTACTCCTCCTTACTCAAGAACTTCTCGCGGCACACCGGCTTGGCCTTCTTGATACCACGCGCGGCGTAGTAGTCTCGAACAGCCTGAACCCGAGCCTCGTGCCGTAAGCTCTGTAGTAGGCGCTTGCAAACGTTATCGATAACATTTGCCGCCTCCTCCTCGTATCCCTCCTCACACCTATAGAATGTCTGCAATAAAATGAGACAATATTGATTAGTACAATTAATAACTAGCTAGTTGAAGATTTTTAATTGTGTAAAGGAGAAATTACCCAGAACTTTCTAATCACCACATCTACCCTCGTCTTGCATAAGACACCGTCGATAATCTCACCCGGCGGGACCGAGGCAGCCAAGTAGTGCTCCCAACTCAATCCAAGCTCTAGAAGCCGACCCTCACGAGGCAACGTGACAAACCCCGGGAAGTTTTGCTGACAAAGAACTCCAAGGACGGAGTTGGGCCGGCGGACACTATGATGGTGGTCCCAACCCTTGCAGCATGACAAGGCCAACGCATTAGATATTTGAAGAAACGTGAATGCAGAAGGGTACAAAAAGATTAAATGCACTTACCTCTCCCCATCAGGGAAAATCAACCATCTTTGCTCGCGGGTCGCCGGCACATCCGGGAGCCGTGTACAACCACGCTGGTAGACGGTGCCCCCCCTCCTCAATATCAGTCGGCTCCCCGCCATCATCAGCATGGCCACTCGGCCCCTCAGGCTGATCCAGCCAGGTACCCCATCCAGACGTGTGTTCCTCTGGGGTCTCGTGGGCCGAACTCTCGTGGCCCAAAGGCCCGTCAACCCGAGGCTCGTGGGCCGAAGGCCCGTGGACCGGAGGCTCGTGGACCGGAGTCCGTGTAGCCTCCTCCTCGGACGAGTCCACCCTAGCAGTCACGTGCTCGGGTGAAACAGCTGGGGTGGCGGCGAGGAAGGCGCCCTCGTAGTCACCTTACCTCCTCTCCCGCGACCACGTGCTATAGCTCCTCTCTTCTTCTTACCTCGTCCCCTGCTCGGCATCGCGGTCGATGAAGAAGGGCCCGACGGTGTCGCCATACTGTCCAGCAACGCTCGGCGGAGAGGTGCGTGTGGAATGGAAGACCTCGTACCACGCGCCGACGAAGTAGGGTCCTCGGAGCGCTCCCGACCAGCGCCCACCATCTTTCAACACCTGCCATGACAAAGAGTAAACGAAATTAGTACAACATAAAAAAATACCGACATGAATAATAATATGTATATCACTTCTTTTCTTTTCTTCTTCTTCTACTTCTTCTACTTCTTTTCTTCTTCTTCTTTTTCATCTTTTTTCTACTTCTTTTCTTTTCTTCTTCTTTTCTTCTTCTTCTTCTTCTACTTCTTTTCTTCTTCTTCTTCTTTTCTTCTACATATATATTCTTTTTTCTAACACTAACACTAAATCTTCTTCTTTTCTAACACTAAATCTAACACTAACACTAACACTAACAATTAAACAGCAATTAAATAGCAAAAAAAGAAAAATATGTATATCACTTCTTTTCTGTTCTTCTTTTCTTCTT
>NC_041389.1:73084773-73087512 GCF_002162155.2 Triticum dicoccoides
AGGGCAGCGAGGGCGGGGGCGGTGGCGGGGGCGGCGCCGGGCGGCGGGGGCGGAGCGGTGGGTGGATGTGGGCGTCGGGGAGGAGAGAGGGAGAACAGAGAGAGTAACGGACGGGGGGGCTCGGCTAGTTAGGTTCGTTAGGTTAGCCTTTGTCATCCGCTTTTTTGTATCTTTGCCGTCCGCTGCGGACGTCAAAGAGGGAGGACGTTAAGTGTTTTCGTTAGTGGGTGCCACCTCCCTCTTTGCCGTCAGCCAGCGGACGTCAAAGATTCTTTGCTGTCAGCGAGCGGACGGCAAAGAAATGGCCGATAGCAAAGGACTGTTTTGTCGTCTGCCGTTTTGTTGCCGTCTGCTTTTCTGTAGCTGATGGCAAAGAGCTTCTTTGCCGTCCGCTAGCAGACGGCAAAGAGCTGGCAAATGGCAAAGTAGCTGATTCCAGTAGTGTCTACATCATTGTTTTGGCTAGGTTGAGCATCAACATGAACATTATCATTAATATTATCACTAGGTTCATGTTCATCACCTAATTGTGTTTCAGCATCAGAAATACAAATATCATGGGATTCTCAGGTGTGTCTACAAGAGGTTCACTAGAAGCATGCAAAGTCCTATCGTTTTTCTTTTTCTTCTTTTTAGAAGAACTAGGTGCCTCTAAATTATTTCTCTGAGAAGCTTGCTCGATTCTCTTAGGGTGGCCTTCAGGATACAAAGGTTCCTGAGTCATTCTACCAGTTCAAGTAGCCACTCTAACAGCAAAGTCAGGTTTATTATTTAATTCATCAAGCAAATCATTTTTAACTTTAAGTACATGCTCAGCTTGAGTAGCAACCATAGAAGCATATTTGCTAATGAGTTTAAGTTCACCTTTAACTCTAGCCGTATAATCACTCAAGCGTCCTATCTTGAAAGCATTATTCTTTAATTCTCTACCAACATAAGCATTAAAACTTTCTTGTCTAGCCATAAAGTCATCAAATTTATCAAAGCATGGGCTATGAAATTTAGGGAACTTCAACTTTATCATATCTATAGAGAGAATTTACCTTTACTACCTGTGTTGGGTTATCAAGAAAATGTGGTTTTTCAACAGGCGGTATATTAAGACCATGTATTTCTTCAATAGGAGCTAAATTCTTAACATCTTCAGCTTTAATACCTTTTTCTTTTATTGATTTCTTTGCCTCTTGCATATCTTGAGGACTAAGAAATAGAACACCTCTCTTCTTTGGAGTGGGTTTAGGAATAGGCTCAGGAGTTGGCTCAATTGGTTCAGGAATTGGCTCAGGGAGAGTCAATTATTTTCATTAGTCAACATATTATTCAATAGTAATTCAGCTTCGTCGACAGTTCTTTCCCTGAAAACACAACCAGCACAACTATCCAAGTAGTCCTTGGAAGCATCGGTTAGTCCATTATAAAAGATATCAAGTATTTCATTTTTCTTAAGAGGATGATCAGGCAAAGCATTAAGTAATCGGAGAAGCCTCCCCCAAGCTTGTGGGAGACTCTCTTCTTTGATTTGCACAAAATTATATATTTCCTGCAAGGCAGCTTGTTTCTTATGAGCAGGGAAATATTTAGCAGAGAAGTAATAAATCATATCCTGGGGACTACGCACACAACGAGGAGCAAGAGAATTAAACCAAGTCTTAGCATCACCCTTTAATGAGAACAGAAATATCTTAAGGATATAATAATAGCGGGACTTCTCATCATTAGTAAACAGGGTGGCTATATCATTCAACTTGGTAAGATGTACCACAACAGTTTCAGATTCAAGGCCATAAAAAGGATCAGATTCAACTAAAGTAATTATTTCAGGATCAACAGAGAATTCATAATCCTTATCAGTAACATAGATAGGTGAAGTAGCAAAAGCAGGGTCAGGTTTCATTCTAGCATTAAGAGATTGCTGCTTCCATTTAGCTAATAACTTTTTAAGATCATATCTATCTTTACAAGCAAAGATAGCTCTAGCAGCTTCCTCTTCCATAACATAACCCTCAGGAACAACAGGTAATTCATAATCAGGGGGAGAACTTTCATCATCACTATCATCAATAATAGCATCTTTAATAATTTCATTCTCTCTAACCCTAGAAAGTTGTTCATCAAGAAATTCACCTAATGGCAAAGTGGTATCACGCACAGAAGTAGTTCTATCATAAGTATCATGCATAGCAGAAGTGGCATCATCAATAACATGCGACGTATCAGAATTCATAGCAGTAGCAGGTTTAGGTGTCGCAAGCTTACTAATAACAGAAGGAGAATCTAGTGCAGAGCTACTGTGACGCCGGGGTAATTAGGCTATAGTAATCCCACGTTAATGATGCCACGTCACCACGGTTACTATTGCCAATATCGTGTTAGTTCAAAATCGATTCGAAATTCAAACTTAAAATAAAGTCAAACGGTAAAGATTTTCAAATATTAAAACTAAAACGTTGGGGTGTTACCAAATAATGCATAGGTAATTATTGTGGAGAAACCACACTTTTATAAAATGTTTAAAGGCTCTAAAGTAATTAAAACAACAGCTATGACAATTAATAAAATGCCTTTTAAAAATAATAATAATGCAAACTATTTTAATTAGGTGTCAAACATTTTGGGGCAGTAGAATAAATTATAACATTAATTTAGGAGTTGTATTTATATTTTATAAAACAGAAATTAAAAGAATAAAATAGAAAAGAAAATAGATAAAGAAAAGAAAACAGAAAACAAAGCAGAAAA
>NC_041389.1:73087793-73096857 GCF_002162155.2 Triticum dicoccoides
TCCGTGGCCCCCGAAACCCTACCCACCCCACGACGAATCCTATTTGACGCTCGCGTGCGTCCGACTGCAGCCCTTTCGCTGAAGTGTGCGAGCGAACAGCGCGAAACGGGCCAGCCCACTTTGAGCGTTGAAGCAGTGCCTAGCAAACCGGTTTTGGGAACCTTCTAGAGGGTTCCCTCAACCGGTTTTTCCTTTTTTTCTTTTATTACTGTTTTTCCGGTTTTTTCTGTTTCCTGTTTCTTTTTCTTTTTCTTTTTTGTTTCTGTTTCCTTTTCTCCTGTTTCTTTTTATATTTATTTTATTTTCCTTTCCTTTCCTTTTATCCTTTTTAGATTTTACTTTTATTCTTAGTTTTCAAAAATGTTCAAAATTCCAAATTTTTCATAACTTCAAAAATTGTTCACAGTTTTGGAAAAATCAGTTTTTCCAAAAACAATCACAATTCCACAATTGTTCAGCATATACTACAAAAATGTTCAATATATATTTCAAAATTGTTCGTGATATATCACAAAAATGTTCAGTGTCTATTTAAATATTGTTCAGCTTATATCACAAAAATGTTCAATGTGCAGTTCAAAAAATGTTCATCCTTTACTAATAAAAAATGTTTTAATGTATATTTAATAAAATGTTCAGCATATATCACAAAAATGTTCAATGTTTAGTTCAAAAAATGTTCATCCTTTATTAATAATTATTTTAATGTATATTATAAAAATGTTCAGCGTATATCACAAAAATATGTGTATTTTAAAATTGTTCAGCATATATCAAGAAGTTCGATGTGTATTTATGTTCGTGGTATTTTTACAAAATGTTCCATGGTTGAAAAGTTTCGATTTGTACTGGATCTGCCAACGCATTGAGTTCATAAAAGTTTCTGCGGCCTAGTAACGATAAACACTTGGCAGCTCAACTGGTTGAGAACGCTGACCCGCCTTCGCCTCGTTATGAGTTCGAATCCAAGTCTGACCTTTGCTTTTCTTTTATTTTTGTAGTATCGTCTTGGCCATGATGCTATCGAATGGGCCGGCCCATTTAGATCGCGCCTGCGCGGAAGCTCGTTCTTTCGACGCTAGCGAGCGTCAGGTAGGGACTCCCCCACCCCACCGACACCCCACGTTCCCCACTCCTCGCACCCACTCCCCCTGCTGGATCTGGATCGGGGCGCGATGCCCCGACCCCACAGCCCAACGCCGCACCACTGCCGACACCGGCCCGCCGCTCGACGCCTGGAACCGAACCACCCCGCCGCCCCGGTCGCTGGATCCTCGCCGCCCGGAGCTCGACGCGCCTTCGACGGACTGCCTCCTCTTCATCACCCTCGCCCCCGACGTCGCTGCCTCGTCCCGCCACCTCGCGGACTCCACATTGTCGCCGGACCGCCTCCCCGACGTCACGACGATGCCTCGTCTCCGTCCTTCTCCACAACGGTCGCCCTCGAGCCTCGCCGCCCCCCTGGTCTCTACTCGAACGTGAGGACCGCCTCCCCTCTCTTCCCTCTATGTCCAGCGCCGCCTCCTGTTCGTCCCCGCGCGCTAGCATGAGCGCGCCCTTGCCATGGCCATGCACGGCCGCGCCCCCTCACGCACGTCCCCGCTGCCTCTCACGGTTTTCCCGCGCCGCCGCGCGCATCCCCTTCGCTCCGAGCCCCGGCGCCATCCCGACGTGGCCTCGCCGCTGCCGCCTCAGGCGACCGGCCTCGCCGTGGCCACTGGCCCCCCTTGCCTTGGCGACCTGCCGGGTCCGCCGCCCCGCGCCCCCCTGGGCATGCGCCCGCTCGGGTTGTGCCCTGCGCCCGACGTTCGCTAGCACCCGCTAGCGCCCAGACCCACTAACGCCCCAGGGGCCTATGACAGGGGGCCCCACCCCAAAACGGTTTAATAATAATAAAAAGAATTAAATAAAAATAAAGAATAATAATATGATTAATTAATTAAGATAATTAATTAACTTAATTAATCATGTTAATTAATCTAAATTGAGCCTAATTAATTAACCTAATCACTTTAATTAATTTTACTAAACATGTTTAGTTAACTAAGTCAATGACTAGTGGGACCCACACATCAGCGACCCAGTCAACACCTCTGTTGACTGCTGATGTCATGCTGACGTCATGATGACGTCAGCATGCACTATTCTGGATAACATTGAATTAAAATAATTAAATAAATTCTAAAAATGATTGAATCTTTTAAAATTAATATATAATAAACCGTAGCTCGGATGAAAAAACTTTGTACATGAAAGTTGCTCAGAATGACGAGATGAATCCAGATACGCAGCCCGTTCGTCCGCCACACGTCCCTAGCATAGTGAACCTGCAACATTTCACATCCGGTTCATCTGTCCGAAAACGCGAAACACTGGGGATACTTTCCCGAATGTTTCCCCCTTTCCTCGGTACCATCTACTACCGCGTTAGGGCACACCTAGCATCGCTCATTGTCATGTCATGCATCGTCATGCTTATGTTTGCATTGTATTTATTGTTTCTTCCCCCTCTTCTCTCTAGTAGACTACGAGACCGACGCTGCTGCTGCCCAGTTCGACTACGGAGTTGACGACCCCTCCTTCTTGCCAGAGCAACCAGGCAAGCCCCCCCCCCTTGATCACCAGATATCGCCTATTCTCCTCTATATGGCTTGCATTAGAGTAGTGTAGCATGTTACTGCTTTCCGTTAATCCTATTCTGATGCATTGCCTGACATCGTTGCTACATCTGTTGATACCTTACCTGCAATCCTAAATACTTAGTATAGGATGCTAGTTTATCATCTGTGGCCCTACATTCTTGTCGGTCTGACTTGCTATACTATCGGGCCGTGATCACTTGGGAGGTGATCACGGGTATATACTATACATATATACATAATACAGATGGTGACTAAAGTCGGGTTGGCTCGAAGAGTACCCACGAGTGATTCACGGATTGGGGGGCTGAAAGGACCTTTGTCCCGACGGCCCTCTATGTGGATCTTTGTGGCGGAGCGACAAGGCAGGTTGAGACCACCTAGGCGAGAGGTGGGCCTGGCCCTGGTCGGCGTTCGCGGTTGCTTCATAATAACACGCTTAACGAGATCTTGGTATTTGATCTGAGTCTGGCCACTGGCCTATACGCACTAACCAACTACGCGGGAAAGATATGGGCACTCGACGTCGTGGTATCAGCCGAAGCCTTCTAGACGTCAGCGACTGAGCAGCACGTGCCAGATTGGAACGTAAGCCTGCTCTTGTATTAAGGGGGCTAGTTCTTCTTTCGGCCGCCCACGCAACATGCAGGTGTGCAATGGGCGATGGGCCCAGACCCCTGCGCCATAGTAGTTAGACCGGCGTGCTGACCTCTCTGTTAGGCCTAGGTGGGGCTGCGACGTGTTGATCTTCCGAGGCCGGGCATGACCCAGAAAAGTGTGTCCGATCAAATGGGATCGAGCGTGTTGGGTTATGTGGCGCACCCCTGCAGGGAAGTTGATCTATTCGAACAGCCGTGTCCCTCGGTAAAAGGACGACCCGGAGTTGTACCTTGACCTCATGAGAACTAGAACCGGATACTTAATAAAACACACCTGGACAAGTTCCACAGACAACCCAGTGATCGCTTTTCCATAGGGCGACGAGGGGAGGATCGCCGGGTAGGATTATGCTATGTGATGCTACTTGGAGGACTTCAATCTACTCTCTTCTACATGCTGCAAGACGGAGGCTGCCAGAAGCGTAGTCTTTGATAGGACTAGCTATCCCCCTCTTATTCTGGCATTCTGCAGTTCAGTCCATCGATATTGCCTCCTTACACATATACCCATGCATATGTAGTGTAGATCCTTGCTTGCGAGTACTTTGGATGAGTACTCACGATTGCTTTGCTCTCCCTTTTCCCCCTTTCCTTTCTTTTTGGTTGCCGCAACCAGACGTTGGATCCCAGGATCCAGACGCCACCGTTGACGATGACTCCTACTACATTGGAGGTGCCTACTACTACGTGCAGGCCGCTGACGACGACCAGGAGTAGTTTAGGAGGATCCCAGGCAGGAGGCATGTGCCTCTTTCGATCTGTATCCCAGTTTGTGCTATCCTTCTTAAGGCAAACTTGTTTAACTTATGTCTATACACAGATATTGTTGCTTCCGCTGACTCGTTTGTGTCGAGCACTTGTATTCGAGCCCTCGAGGCCCCTAGCTTGTAATATGATGCTTGTATGACTTATTTTATTATTAGAGTTGTGTTGTGATATCTTCCCGTGAGTCCCTGATCTTGATCGTACATATTTGCGTGCATGATTAGTACACAATTGAATCGGGGGCGTCACAAGTTGGTATCAGAGCCGACTGCCTGTAGGAATCCCCTTCCACATTCCTTGGCCGAAGTCGAGTCTAGTCATTACAAACTTTTTACTAACATGGTTGTGTGGCTTATAGGCCCACGTCGCCATTGGGTGGTAGTAGGATTTTTATTCCTCGTCTATACTCTGGGACTCTGATCTCTCTTCTATTCAGGTTTAAATGGTTTTACTAACACTAACACTAGGATCTCGTGATCACATCCACCCGGAGAGCCGCTTACTACAGATGATCGCCTGCTGCACAGAAGACCCTGAAGATACTCTCCGCTGTTAACCCGAGAACTTGTGTTCATCGCGTTGGCAATTCCCCTTCCACCGTCAACCCTGGTAGATAACTACATGCAGTTGTCATTCTTACATTCATCCCCAATTGGTCTTGTTATTACAAGATACCCCGAAATACTCGTTGTTGTTTCGATAACCATTTGTGCCTACTGCCTTGCAGTTCCTTGTCATATGAATACACCTACAAATTAATCCTCACACTTATCGAGGATTTGTTTCTCCCCAGTTGTTCAGGTGTTTCACAAAATTCTTCAAAATATTATCCGATCTTTCGAGAATCCTCTGCAGCCTATGGCTCTAGAAATTCTTGTCTGCTTGCATTATGGTTAAATGCAAATGCCTAGCTTTATTCATTGACATCACTTGCACTATCATTTTGAGACCGTTGATTCAATATGATGCGGATGTTCGCAATCATCACTCGCAATTAGAATTCATCCTTCTGGCTCAGACGTCATTTTTGAACAAGAGTTGGTTCTCGACCGAACAATTGTCGTCGGTTGTACCCCTAAGTCTATTCAGCTTATCCATCCTTAATCAGAGCGCTTGCTTTTGATCCCTTGAATTGTAAAATATTAATTCCTTTACATTTGAGCTTTGAATTATTCAGTTTTTTCTACAATTTGATCTCCTTGCATTCCTTCTTCTTCTGATTGAGTAGCGATGCTCACATCAGATCCCTTGAGGACCACCGTATCCTTTATTGGATTTTATCCGACATCGTCCTTCATATTCAATAACCTTGTGAGCCTTTCCTAGGGTAAATAATGCCCTTGGTAAACTGTATCCTTTGCTTTGTCAACCATGCTACACTTTCGAGCTTGTATTATCTACTCCTGAACTTGTGGTATATGTTACTAAGATGCCCGATGGGTTGAACCTATGCCTTCCCCTAATCCGTGAGAATCCGAAAGTTTTCACAGGTCATACTCTTCCGGTGTTCTACCAAATAAAATTCCAACACTACAGTTGTTATCAAAACAAGAGGTGAATGAAATGATATACATTAAAGTAGTGGGAGTCGACCTTGGACTTTGTGTTCATGCCCATGAAAATGATGTAGACCGTCTTGGAAGCTTCTTGCAAAATGATTATCCAGCTATATGAGTCTCTCGATATTCTTGAAATTGATTCCTTGCAGTTATGGTTCCGACCATGCTGTCCTGATCTAATATATACGATGGGAATTCATTCCAGTGCCTCGTCTATTTTTGGCAAGGTTGAAGTATCTACTTTCATAGGTCAATGACCCAGTTCTACTTCTATCATGTTCTACCTTCGAGTATTACCCCCTGGTATCTCGGAGATGTCTTGCCATTGCACCACATCTTACTAACTTTGTTGAAGTAATGTCTTTCCTTGTCGTGATCACTCTATGGGTTCTGGGTTGTTATCAACCGAGGACACCGACTAGTGAAATTATTCCGCACTACAAATCAAATACCCCTAGTATTTTTACTAGGAAATTCTGAACTCAATCTGCTCATTCCTAGACTATTGGATGCATCCTGATCTTGCTATCTTTGACTGTGCTACCTCACCCTTCTCTGGTGCATGAATTCTTCAGTGTGTGAGCACGACTTATGTCGAGCTTTCAACATCATGTTGCTTGTCTTGAAAGGCAACCTTGGTTCCGAGCTTGCATCTTATATATTGATCCTATAACTTGCCACTTCGTCATTCCCTTGCTTGTTGTCGTTGTTGTTTGATTGCATCCTCTCGAAACCTCCCGGCGAATGTGTCGGATCACCTTCAACACTTTGACTTCTTCCGAGATGTCAATTGTGTTCTTGATGAGAAATACCCTCCTTGCCCTTGATGATTTTTATTATCATCGACAAGACCCTTGACTTCCTTTCATCGCGATTATGAATACAACTTGCTCTCCAGCTAGTGTTGTGTTCTGCCTTGAAGTATTACTGTCTTTTCTGTCGAGAATGTTGTGGGGATTGCTCCACCTCTTAGAAATTCTCGGTATGATGATACTTCTCACCATTACCATTCTTCCTTGGTCCCCGTGTTGTTTTTAACCAGGATACCCATAGGCTAACGATGTTATTTGACTTTTGTACTTCTAGCAACCCTATTGCTTTGAAGTTAACGATCGACAGTTCGTTCTTAGACTGTTGGTTATTGAATCGTCACTCTAACATTGATATTGCTGCCTAAGGTCATATTTCGGTCACACCTTTCAACTAATGAATGATGGTGTATATTTTTTTAGAGCATACAACATTATATCATTTGAATTGACAAGTGTCATCTTCTTGTTCACATTATTGTGAAAATCCATCCGTTTGGAATTCTTGATGAATTCTCACTGAGCCCATCAGCCACCCCTCATCCCCTCGTTTGTTTAATGATGAACTATTGTTTCAGGAACCCGCTCCCATAGTTCATTTCCCGAGAATCTCGCAATGTCATTTCATCGATTTGTGTTGCACCTTTTCTTCTCGGACATCCTGAGTCTGAGGTATCATGACACCAATCGGATCTGAATCTCGGTAAGATATGATGGTTGGGGCAACTTTCCAAGAGTTATAACATTGGTCGTTATATGACCCGGTAAGGTGGTGTCATGCCTAGTACACCTGGCCGGAGGACCTATTGATATAGTTCCCTTTTTAGCAAGGTTAGCGATTCTTCCATGAGGAAATTGTAAGACTCATTCTATAATTTGTTCCTAATGGATCCTTTGTGCATCCAAATTCTGACCCTTACTTGATGACAATGTCAATGCTATCTTGATGCATGTTTGTGGTACTCCGACTTTCAACAAGAACATTTGAAGCCCAATGCTAAATGTTTCTTGCTCAATTATCCAAACACCGTTGTCTGGGTAATGTCATGAAATTTCTCTCCCCTTACCTAAAGGGTTTTCTACATTATATCTTGCCATGGATATCATGCTCTGCTTGTCCTTGGGAAGGATATACTCCTGAAGTATGTGTTTAAACACATTTTCCTTTCCATTATTCTGTTTAATCTGATAATCATACTATCCTTTCCATTGTTTTGTTCAACCTTTCTAGTAATCAGACTTAACCGAGCAGTGATAATTCCCTGCTTAGGTAAGCACCTCGTTGTACCACTCTGTCAGTAAGAACCTGTTACTATTGTTGATGACATTCGTGTAAACACCGATGGGTGATAACTCTGCCAATTGGTTCGCCTTGTTCATCAAGCAGGAAAATTGCTTTCTTCGTTCCCCGTCCTTAGTACCGACATTGTTGCCGGCATACCTGACAAGCTATTCACTGACATGCCTCCCCCTTGCGGTATTGCAAGATGTCACCACCCTTCCTACTTTCAACCCACATGGTGGGCCCATAACCCACAGGTCCACTGGATCGAAACCTGACTCTTCTTTACAACCTGGATTCGAATGTATCCTTTGCACCTGGCTTCGTATGTGATTCACGAGCTAAATGCTATACCATTATTCATCCTGGAATCAAACACCATGTTATTCTCGTTGGTAAAACCCCCATTCCAGCTTATGTCTAGTCATTGAATGATTGCCTACCCATTTGAAACTTTGCTACCATCGCATATTGCACTCAACGAATTCATTAAAATACAACTCGTGGGGGTACCTTGAGTATTTCCCATTGAGTTCACCATCAGATGCCATCTTAGTGGAGATGCGTTCTTCCGGAGTTTTTCCCCTTGATCGCATTCGTAGGACAATGGAGATCCAAAAGAAAGTATGCCGACTTCATCATGATGACCTGAAGCAGAGAAATGATGACATCAACGTAATGGATCGACCTCTTCGAGAAGAGTAACTAAGACCAAGAAGACTCGTTAGAATTTTCGTAACCAAAGCCCTTTCCCCCTTACTCCACCGCTTAAATCTCGGGACGAGATTTCTTGTAGTGGAGGAGAATTGTGACGCCCGAGTAATTAGGCTACAGTAATCCCACGTTAATGATGCCACGTCACCACGGTTACTGTTGTTAATCTCATGTTAGTTCAAAATCGATACGAAATTCAAACTTAAAATAAAGTCAAACGGTAAAGATTTTCAAATATTAAAACTAAAATGTTGGGGTGTTGCCAAATAATGCATAGGTAATTATTGTGGAGAAACCACACTTTTATAAAATGTTTAAAGGCTCTAAATTAATTAAAACAACAGCTATGAACATTAATAAAATGGCTTTTAAAAATAATAATAATGCAAACTATTTTAATTAGGTGTCAAACATTTTGGGGCAGTAGAATAAATTATAACATTAATTTAGGAGTTGTGTTTATATTTTATAAAACAGAAATTAAAAGAATAAAATAGAAAAGAAAATAGATAAAGAAAAGAAAACAGAAAACAAAGCAAAAAAAGAAGACAAAGCAAACCCCCCCCCCCACTGGGCTCTGGCCCAGCAGACCACAGGCCCAACAGGGCCAACCCATTAGGCCCAGCCGGCCACTCCC
>NC_041389.1:73097257-73106063 GCF_002162155.2 Triticum dicoccoides
CCCCACGTTCCCCACTCCTCGCACCCACTCCCCCCGCTGGATCTGGATCGGGGCGCGATGCCCCAACCCCACCGCCCGACGCCGCACCACTGCCGATGCCGGCCCGCCGCTCGACGCCTGGAACCAAACCACCCCACCGCCTCGGTCGCTGGATCCTCGTCGCCCGGAGCTCGATGCGCCTCTGCCTTCGACGGCCTACCTCCTCTTCGTCACCGTCGCCCCCGACGTCGCTGCCTCGTCTCGCCACCACCTCGCGGTCGCCACATTGTCGCCGGACCGCCTCCCCGACGTCGCGATGACGCCTCGTCTCCGTCCTCCTCCACAACGGTCGCCCTCGAGCCTCGCCGCCCCCCTGGTCACTACTCGAACGTGAGGACCGCCTCCCCTCTCTTCCCTCTATGTCCAGCGCCGCCTCTCGTTCGTCCCCGCGCGCTAGCACAAGCGCGCCCTCGCCATGGCCACGCACGTACCTGCTGCCTCTCGCCGTTTGCCCGCGCCGCCGCGCGCCTCCCCTTCGCTCCCAGCCCCGGCGCCATCCCGACGTGGCCTCGCCGCTGCCGCCTCAGTCGACCGGCCTCGCCGTGGCCACTGGCCCTCCTTGCCTTGGCGACCTGCCAGGTCCGCCGCCCCGCGCCCCCCTGGGCATGCGCCCGCTCGGGCTGTGCCCTGCGCCCGACGTTCGCTAGCACCCGCTAGCGCCCGAACCCACTAACGCCCCAGGGGCCTATGACAGGGGGCCCCTCCCCAGAACAGTTTAATAATAATAAAAAGAATTAAATAAAAAAAGAATAATAATATGATTAATTAATTAAGATAATTAACTAACATAACTAATCATGTTAATTAATCTAAATTAAGCCTAATTAATTAACCTAATCACTTTAATTAATTTAACTAAACATGTTTAGTTAACTAAGTCAATGACTAGTGGGACCCACACGTCAGCGGCCCAGTCAACACCTCTGTTGACTGCTGACGTCATGCTGACATCATGATGACGTCAGCATGCACTATTCTGGATAATGTTGAATTAAAATAATTAAATAAATTCTAAAAATGATTCAATCTTTTAAAATTAATATAGAATAAACCGTAGCTCGGATGGAAAAACTTTGTACATGAAAGTTGCTCAGAATGACGAGACGAATCCAGATACGCAGCCCGTTCGTCCGCCACGCGTCCCTAGCATAGTGAACCTGCAACACTTCACCTCTTGTTCATCTGTCCGAAAACGCAAAACACTGGGGATACTTTCCCGGATGTTTCCCCCTTTCGCCGGTACCATCTACTGTCGCGTTAGGGCACACCTAGCATCGCTCATTGTCACGTCATGCACCGTGATGCTTATGTTTGCATTGTATTTATTGTTTCATCCCCCTCTTCTCTTCGGTAGACTACGAGACCGACGCTGCTGCTGCCCAGTTCGACTACGGAGTTGACGACCCCTCCTTCTTGCCAGAGCAACCAGGCAAGCCCCCCTGATCACCAGATATCGCCTATTCTCCTCTATACTGCTTGCATTAGAGTAGTGTAGCATGTTACTGCTTTCCGTTAATCCTATTCTGACGCATAGCCTGACATTGTTGCTACATTTGTTGATACCTTACCTGCAATCCTAAATACTTAGTATAGGATGCTAGTTTATCATCTGTGGCCCTATATTCTTGTCGGTCTGCCTTGCTATACTATCGGGCCGTGATAACTTGGGAGGTGATCACGGGTATATACTATACATATATACATACTACAGATGGTGACTAAAGTCGGGTCGGCTCGAAGAGTACCCGCGAGTGATACATGGATTGGGGGCTGAAAGGACCTTTGTCCCGACGGCCCTCTGTGTGGATCTTTGTGGCGGAGCGACAGGGCAGGTTGAGACCACCTAGGCGAGAGGTGGGCATGCCTGGTCGGCGTTTGTGGTTGCTTCATAATAACACGCTTAACGAGATCTTGGTATTTGATCTGAGTCTGGCCACTGGCCTATACGCACTAACCAACTACACGGGAAAGATATGGGCACTCGACGTCGTGGTATCAGCCCAAACCTTCTAGACGTCAGCGACTGAGCGGAGCACGCCGGATTGGAACGTAAGCCTGCTCTTGTATTAAGGGGGCTAGTTCTGCTTTGGGCCGCCCATGCAACGTGCAGGTGTGCAATCGGCGATGGGCCCAAACCCCTGCGCCATAGGAGTTAGACCGGCGTGCTGACCTCTCTGTTAGGCCTAGGTGGGGCTGCGACGTGTTGATCTTCCGAGGCCGGTCATGACCTAGAAAAATGTGTCCGACCAAATGGGATCGAGCGTGTTGGGTTATGTGGTGCACCCCTGCAGGGAAGTTGATCTATTCGAATAGCCGTGTCCCTCGGTAAAAGGACGATCCGGAGTTGTCCCTTGACCTCATGACAACTAGAACCGGATACTTAATAAAACACACCCAGACAAGTTCCACAGACAACCCTGTGATCGCTTTTCCATAGGGCGATGAGAGGAGGATCGCCGGGTAGGATTATGCTATGCGATGCTACTTGGAGGACTTCAATCTATTCTCTTCTACATGCTACAAGACGGAGGCTGCTAGAAGCGTAGTCTTTGATAGGACTAGCTATCCCCCTCTTATTCTGGCATTCTGCAGTTCAGTCCACCGATATTGCCTCCTTACACATATACCCATGCATATGTAGTGTAGATCCTTTCTGGTTGCCGCGACCAGACGTTGGAGCCCAGGATCCAGACGCCACCGTCGACGACGACTCCTACTACATTGGAGGTGCCTACTACTACGTGCAGGCCGCTGACGACGACCAGGAGTAGTTTAGGAGGATCCCAGGCAGGAGGCCTGCGCCTCTTTCGATCTGTATCCCAGTTTGTGCTAGCCTTCTTAAGGCAAACTTGTTTAACTTATGTCTGTACTCAGATATTGTTGCTTCCGCTGACTCGTTTGTGTCGAGCACTTGTATTCGAGCCCTCGAGGCCCTGGCTTGTAATATGATGCTTGTATGACTTATTTTATTATTAGAGTTGTGTTGTGATATCTTCCCGTGAGTCCCTGATCTTGATCGTACACATTTGCATGCATGATTAGTGTACGATTGAATCGGGGGCGTCACAGCTAGATGGAAGTTCCTTACCTCCCCTCGTAGTTGAGGGCAAAATCTTGGTTCTGTCGTCTTTTAAGTTCCTCATAGTGATCAACAGATATAAATCCCAAGTGACTCAGAGAATAGAGCTATGCTCCCCGGCAACGGCGCCAGAAATTAGTCTTGATAAGCCACAAGTGTAGGGGATCGCAACAATTTTCGAGGGTAAAGTATTCAACCTAAATTTATTGATTCGACATAATGGGAGCCAAAGAATATTATTAAGTATTAGCAGTTGAGTTGTCAATTCAACCACACCTGGATAACTTACTATCTATAACAAAGTATTTAGTAGCAAAGTGGTATGATAATAAAGGTAACAGTGGCAAAAGTAATTTTTTTTGGGTTTTGTAGAGATTGTAACAGTAGCAACGGAAAAGTAAATAAGCAAAACACAAGATGTGAAAAGCTCGTAGGCATTGGATCAGTGATGGATAATTATGTCGGATGCGATTCCTCATGTAATAGCTATAACATAGGGTAACACAGAACTAGCTCCAGTTCATCAATGTAATGTAGGCATGTATTCCGAATATACTCATATGTGCTTATAGAAAAGAACTTGCATGACATCTTTTGTCCTACCCTCCCGTGGCAGCAGGGTCCTAGCGAAAACTAAGGGATATTAAGGCCTCCTTTTAATAGAGAACCAGAACAAAGCATTAGCACTTAGTGAATACATGAACTCCTCAAACTACGGTCATCACCGAGAAGTATCCCGATTATTGTCACTTCGGGGTTGTCGGATCATAACACATAATAGGTGACTATAGACTTGCAACATAGGATCAAGAACACACATATATTCATGAAAACATAATAGGTTCAGATCTGAAATCATGGCACTCAGGCTCTAGTGACAAGCATTAAGCATAGCAAAGTCATAGCAACATCAATCTCAGAACATAGAGAATACTAGGGATCAAACCCTAACAAAACTAACTTGATTACATGGTAAATCTCATCCAACTCATCACCGCCCAGCAAGCCTAGGATGGAATTACTCACGCACGGCGGTGAGCATCATGAAATTGGTGATGGAGGATGGTTGATGTTGACGACGGCGACGAATCCCCCACTCCGGAGCCCCGAAAGGACTCCAGATCAGCCCTCCCGAGAGAGATTAGGGCATGGCGGCGGCTCCGTATCGTAAAACGCGATGAAACTTTCTCTCTGATTGTTTTCTCCGCGAAACGGAATATATGGAGTTGGAGTTGAGGTCGGTGGAGCGTCAGGGGGCCCACGAGACAGGGGGCGCGCCCAGGGGGGTGGGCACGCCCCCCACCCTCGTGGACAGGGTGTGGGCCCCCTGGTCTTGATTCTTTCCCCAGTATTTTTTATATTTTCCAAAACGTGCCTCCGTGGATTTTCAGGTCATTCCGAGAACTTTTGTTTTCTACACATAAAACAACATCATGGCAGTTCTGCTTAAAACAGCCTCAGTCCGGGTTAGTCTATATATATACCTACTAATAAAGCAAGGTGCGTTTCTCCAATTTTTTCATCCGTTCACCACTAAAATATTTTTTGTTTCTATTCGAGGTGGTACTAAACTTTTGTACTCTGTCTGTTACCAAAGTAAAAACGATTTGTGGAGAACTTCGTACGTGGGCCGCGCTCCCTATGGCCCTGTAAAGTCAGCCCTTTTTTCCTGCCCTCGCAGCAATAAAAATAATCCTATTTTCCGCTCAATGCGGCATATAGTTTTAGCTACGCACAGGGCGACCAAGACAAGGTGGCCCATTTTCGTTTGTGTTTTGTTTCAAATTTCCTTTTTCTGTTTCTTTCTCTTTTTATTTCCTGTTTCTTTAATTTTTCCCATTGCAAGTATATTTTTAATTTGTTTTCTGAAATTCCATAAATTTCAAAAAATGTTTGCAGTTTCAATTTTTATTCACAATTTCGCAAAAAGTTACAAACTACAAAAATGTGTTCCTATTTTAAAAAATGTTTCTATTTTTTGTCGTGCCAAAATATGTTCAAAATTTAAAAAATATTCCCATTTTTAGTAAAATGATCGTATTTCAAAAAAATTCAAGATTTAAACAAATGCATTAAAAAAATGTTCCAAATTCGAAAAATATTCTTGATTTACATATAGGTTTAAAAATTGAAAAGAATGTTTGCATTACAGAAACACATCTTCTAAAATTCTTTTGCATGTTTAACACATCTTCCCATTTAAAAAAATTGTTCACAACGTAAAAACATTCAAATTTTTATAAGAATGTTCATGTACTTTAGACATGTATGTGAATTTCAGGAAATGTTCTTTTCAAATTTCTTTTTCTTGCTTTGTCCAAAAATGTATGGAGTTTGCAAAAAATGTTCAAAATTTGAAAAATTGTTCATGTTGCCAAGTATATTCGGTTCATGTTATGAATTCCAAAATTGTTTTCGTATTTAAAAAATGTTTGAATTAAATTTTTTGTCATTCTGATTTCTTTTTAGAATTTCAAAAATTATTCCCATTTTCTGGAAAATGGGTTTTTCCAAATTTGTTCAAGATTTAAAAATTTTACAAATTTGAAAAATATTCTTGTTTTAGTGATATGTTCAAAAATTGAAAATATGTTTTGCATTACAAGACACATTTACTAATTTTCTTCCATATGTTCAAAAGATGTTCCTGTTGCCAAAAATTGTTCACAACTTAAAAAAAACTATATTTTTTATAAAACGTCCATGCTTTTAAGAAATGTTTGTGAATTTCAACAAATTTTCCGTTCAAATTTTTCGTTTGTCTTTTTAAAATGTGTGAAATTTAATTTGGAAAATTGTTCATGTTGCCAAGTATATTTGGCATTTCATAGTTATTAGTTTTTGAAAAGTTCAAAAAAAAGTTTCGAATCTGACCTTGCATTAGATTTTTTAATATTAACGCTAACCATTGGTTAGAAGAGCACATTTGATTGAGTGGCTCGCAACATGTGGTCGGGTCTTTGAGGTCGTGAGTTCGATCAGTCCCATACTGGGTGTGCTCCGCATCGAGTGCATCAAGCTAAGTCGGCTTGTTTAGAATAAGGAACACCATAAATTATTGACAGTGGTAGCTTCCATGCATCAATAAAAGAGAATATGCTGGTTAATTATAATTGAAACAAATTATGGGCACATGCCAATAAAAAAGAATATATTGGTTTGGCTCTAATTATAGGGTGCCATGTTGAACTAGACAATACAGAAATGTGGGGGTCTTGATCCATTCTTATATTAAGCTAGAGGCATGTAATTTTATCCTCCCGTTGCAACGCACGGGTATGTGTGCTAGTTTCATTCAAATCATGCAAGTTAGAGTCCAAAACAAGGGCAAAAGTGTTTGGAAAAGTAGATACGTTGGAGACGTATCAGTCACCACCCCCCGATTCTACCTTGGCGATTCCTCCTTGCATTGTTTCATCTTTTCCTCAGTGTTACACTCGTCGTTCACGTCCTGTGGATGCCTCTGCGGATGTGTCGTCATCCTCATCTCAGCCTACCTATGGCTTGCGTTCTCGTCCTCGTCCGCCTGTTGATCGCCTTGGATTTCCCACCACTGGTGCTGCTGTTCTTGAGCCGACTTCTTATCATCAGGCTGTTGTTCATCCTGAATGGCAGTTTGCGATGGCAGAGGAGATTGCTGCTCTTGAACGCACTGGTACATGGGATCTTGTTTCCCTTCCTCCCGGTGTCCGTTGTAAGTGGATCTACAAGGTTAAGACTCGCCCGATGGTTCTCTTGAGCGTTACGAAGCTCGTCTTGTGGCTCGTGGTTTTCAGCAGGAGCATGGTCATGATTACGACAAGACTTTTGCTCATGTGGTCCATATGACCACTATTCATACACTTCTTGTCGTGGCCTCTGCACGCCACTGGTCTGTATCTCAGCTTGATGTTAAGAATGCCTTTCTTAATGGTGAGCTGCGTGAGGAGGTGTACATGCAGCCACCACCTGGGTATTCTATTCCTGGTGGCATGGTATGGCGTCTTCATCGCTCTCTCTATGGCCTGAAGCAAGCCCCCCGCGCCTGGTTTGAGCGTTTTGCCTCTGTGGTGACTGCCGCTAGTTTTTCAGCAAGTGCTCATGATCCAGCATTGTTTGTTCATCTTTCTCCTCGTGGTCGGACTCTTCTTCTTCTCTATGTTGATGACATGATCATCATTGGGGATGACCCCGAGTATATTGCCTTTGTAAAGGCCCGTCTTAGTGAGCAATTTCTTATATCTGATCTTGGACCTCTTCGCTACTTTCTTGGGATTGAAGTCTCTTCTTCCTCTGATGGCTTTTTTATATCCCAGGAAAATTATATCCAGGATCTTCTTGCTCGTGCTGCTCTTACTGACGAGCGCATTGTTGAGACTCCCATGGAGCTCAATGTTCACCTCCGTGATACTGATGGTGATCCCCTGCCTGACCCGACGCGTTATCGTCATCTTGTTGGCAGTCTTGTCTATCTAGCTGTCACTCGTCCGGATATCTCTTATCCGGTTCATATTCTGAGTCAGTTCATCTCCACTCCCACCTCGGTTCACTATAGTCACCTCCTTCGTGTTCTCCGATATCTTCGGGGCACGATCTCTCATCGTCTATTCTTTCCTCGCTCCAGTTCTTTATAGCTTCAGGCCTATTCGGATGCTATGTGGGCTAGTGATCCTTCAGATCGCCGTTCACTTTCTGCTTACTATGTTTTTCTTGGTGGTTCTCTCATTGCCTGGAAGACGAAGAAACAAACCGCAGTTTCCCGTTCGAGTGCAGAGGCAGAGTTACGAGCGATGGCTCTGTTGACAGCAGAGGTGACTTGGTTACGGTGGTTACTTCAGGATTTTGGTGTTTCTGTCACTACACCGACTCTGCTCTTATCTGACAGTACATGTGCTATTAGCATTGCGCGCGATCCTGTGAAGCATGAGCTCCCCAAGCATATTGGTGTTGATGCTTTCTATGTGCGCGCTGGTGTGCATGATCAGGTTATTGCTCTTCAGTATGTGCCTTCCGAGTTACGGTTGGCGGATTTCCTGACGAAGGCCCAGACTAGAGCGCAACATGGCTTCTATCTCTTCAAACTTAGTGTTGTTCATCCACCATGAGTTTGAGGAGGGGAAGGGTGTTAGAGTATATATAATAGTCATGTGCCCCTTTGTATTTATCCCATTATATAAGGGGTTTCCTGCATATGTTCCGCACCTGTACATGTATATATATCGGCCTATGGTCTCATTGGAATACTAAGTTGCATCTTCCTAACAAAGCATACATCAAACCTACAAAGTGATTTTATTATTACTTGGAAATATCTGAAACGGACTTCAAGGCCCAGATCGGTGATGCAGTTGTCTCATCTAGTCAACTTTGTCTCCAGCCGAATGAGTCAAGCCGGCCTCCACGCTGCCGCTGGGCACCGCAGAACCAAAAGAATCATCAACCTGCGGCAAGCGGTGGTTAATATTTCATGAGGAAGCAAGAAACTATGAGGAAGAGGAAGAAGTGGTGCATAGAGACATCAAGCCAGTTGCAAGAAACTGAGGAAGAGGAGAGTTTATTTGCAAACAAAGATGATCCGGCAATATATGTACTCCCTCCATCCGGAAATACTTGTCGGAGAAATGGATGAAAATGGGTGTATCTAAAACTAAATTACGTCTAGATACATCCATTTCTCCGACAAGTATTTTCGGACGGAGGGACCATATA
>NC_041389.1:73106277-73109512 GCF_002162155.2 Triticum dicoccoides
ATATATGGTGTTTTGCTCTGTAGATGTTCAACGGCGGCAACAATTTATTTCATACTTAGTCTCCCCTTCTGCTCCTGGACGATTGATAACCGACATAAGGAACTAAAATTCTATAATAATTGTAGAATCTAACTATTGTTCCGGTGGGAACACCATCACCGGCCACTGACGCTGCTCAGCACCAAACCTCCGGGACTCGAATGATTAGTCGGCGGCCCATATGTCGCCACCGGCATCCTCGCCGGGAGGCTTGGTAATGGCGCTTCGGACCGCAGCACGTTCACCACTTGCCTGATGGATGGCCGCATGCCATGATCAGGGTGCGCGCACCAAAGCCCCACGACCATAACACGCTCCATCTCCGTGCCGTCAAACTCCCCCCTAAGTTGCTCGTCGGCAGCGCCAAAGATTGATCCTTTGCCATACAAGTCACACACCCATTGGACCAGGTGGACGACATCACCGTCTTCCTGGACCAGAGCTGGACGCCACCCACATGCAACCTCGAGAAGGACGACCCCAAAGCTATACACGTCTGACTCGACGCTCGCCCTGCCAGCCAACATGCTCTCCGGATCGATGTACCCCATTGTGCCGGCCATGCCTGTCGTGTGCGATCTACGTCCGTCGTTGATGAGCCTCGCGAGCCCAAAGTCACCGAGCTTGGCTATGAAGGAGGCGTCTAGCATGATGTTGCTAGGCTTGATGTCCCTGTGCACTACGCGTTGCTCCATCTCTTGGTGCAAGTACAGAAGCGCCAAACCTACGCCGAGCAATATCTCATACCTGAGAAATGTCAAAAGTATAATATTAGAGAAGTGAATATCATTGTAAGATTTGTTCAAATAGTTAATTAACTAGGCAACATACCTTATGTTCCATGTCAGCCCACATTCGGATCTAAACCGATGAGCTGCACAAGCTTCCGATGCCTGAGCCGACTAATGATCTGCACCTCAGAGACAAACTCCTTCCAACCCTGTCGAGAGGTCTCAGAGACCCTCTTGACAGCCACTTCACGGTTTATGTCACTCATAAATCCTTTGTACACAGACCCAAAGCCTCCTCTCCCAAGCGCCATGCCATCTAAGAAGTTGTAAGTGGCGACAGCGAGCTCGTCATAAGAAAATCGCCAAGGGCCGCTAGCTCCTTGCTCTAGGTCATCCTCCATGACTTGGCCATGGAATAATGTGGCTGCCTTTTTGGGTAGCTGTTTGGTTATCTTCGTCATGGCATTTTGCCTTTTCCGTTGGTAGAGGAGGAAGAAGACAAATATGACAAGAGAAATGATAGCTAACAACGAGCCAACAATTATGAATTTTATCCGCCCCCCGGAGCTTGAGGCAACATCATGAGGGAATCCACCTTCTTCATAGAAAGATGGGACCATGGGAACAAACAGTAACATACATCAAAGTTAGGCTAACGAACAAGTTGTAGATTTTCTACTATTGCAAGCTTATTTAGAGAACGGTTTTGCTAAATCTAAGTCGTTTGAGATTTGTGTCTAAACGCTCTGAGCCGTCCAATGTCTTCGTAAGAACAGTTAGAGTAATTAGATTCATATGGAGGAATCAAGATTAGATGACGCGACTAGTACACTTCACAAAGTTTTAAATAGCGGGCTATGACAAATAGCGATCAATGATATACTGTCTCTACATGGCTATGTATGTCCAACTAAAATTGTTAAATTGTACTACTACATAGATGCTACATAAATTGCTAAAAACGATTAATAGTGGCTTACTACAACTTAAGAAATCATAGTTCCACTTCTCTTCTATCAATCAACTTGACTCTCAGCAGCGGAAACCATACTCAGTTGGTTGATGACAGACTTCCCCGATGATGTAACCTGATACACCGGGAATACTGAATCTACGGAATCTATAAATCTAACAAAAATTATGCGGACTATTCATCACTACTTATGGGAAACAAAATCAGGGGATGTTAAAAAGTGTAAGTGGAAGCAGTGCTCACCGACCTAGCACCCGTCTCCGGCCAAGAACCCGTCGCCGTCCATCCCTGCCACGCACGTGCACCGGTGCCCCACCGACCCGCTCGGCGTATTTACATCGGAGCAAGTTGCGTTCGCCGCGCAACCCCCGCCGCCTTCGACGCACGTGCCGTTGAGCCACCACGCCAGCTCCGCCACCTCGTTGGCCAGCGACAGCACCCCATCCACCATGTCCAGACACACCCCCGACGCCAGCACGTCATCGCAGCTTGCCTTCTACACGTCTTCCCACCGCAGGAACTGCCTGTACGCCAACCCCGCGGAAGCGTTCGGCGCAACGGAGGCGACACACTTCACGGAGCTATCGCTGCCGTCGCACCGCGCCGTTTCGAGCAGCCTCGAAATGACGCCGGCGGGTATGATGCAGCTGGATGCCGACGCGTTGTGGCACCCTCGGACGGAGAGCATGGTGCGCGCGGAGACGCCGTAATTGGCGCCCGAGAGCGCCCTCCTGACATCGGGGACGCTGCGGATGCACGACACAGGGAGGCCGACCATGACGGTGGAGATGGTGGAGTTGAAGGAGACAACGCGGTACGATGTGCCGCTGCCTCCTCCTGTGTATGGGAGGGTCGGCGTGGAGGTGTTGGCGTCGCAAGACAGGGCGATGGGGCAGCCGTCGGAGAAGCCGAAGGGGTAGGGGACCGTGGTGTCGCCGCACCAGCGGTTGCACAAGGCGGCGGCTGTTGTGCCGGACAGGATTTCAGGGCGAAGAAACAAAGTGAGGAGGAGGAGGAAGAAGGGGTGCATCTTCGATCTCTCGGTGCTAGAACAATATGAGCACGGTATTGATGAAGTCAGGCTTCTAGGCAAGTCTTGTAGCCACAAATTTACACCGATTGTTCTCAGCTAGAAGTACAAGGCGATCTTTCCGTTCACAAATAGTCGCCTTGTGTACTTTTCAGAAATTTCAGACCAAGGCAGGCAGAGAGCTGGTGTGACTTGGACTTCAGCAAGTTTGGCTCCGGCTCCGGCAGCGGCATCTAAACGAGCGCAGCATATCGATGGGCAGTGTCCGGGTCTGCTGATGGCCGGTTCTACAGGTGCACGTTTATAGCCGGCCATGCATGTCGCCACATCTTAAAATTCAGGATCAAGCAACCAAGATTCATGAATACGAAAGGAAACATCATGGTAGTCACCTTCAAACCAGCGTGAGCAGCAAAGTGTAACATCAAATTATTAATTTGCAATAGTTGACCCTTACCCCCC
>NC_041389.1:73109954-73118640 GCF_002162155.2 Triticum dicoccoides
TTAGGGAGGACGTTCAGGTTGGATCGAAACTCATGAAACACAACAGATGGCAACCCTTTGGTGAACAAATCAGCAAATTGTGAGCTTGATGGCACATGCAAGACACGTGCTTCTCCCAGAGCAACTCTTTCACGGACAAAATGTAGATCGATCTCAATATGCTTCGTGCGTTGGTGCTGGACTGGATTGCTGGCCAGGTAAGATGCACTGATGTTGTCGCAATAGACAATGGTGGCACGAGGCGGCGGAGACCGGAGCTCATGGAGAAGTTGGCGCAACCAACAAGACTCGGCAACACAGTTTGCAACACCACGGTACTCAGCTTCGGCGCTGGAGCGGGACACTGTCGTCTGCCGTTTGGATGACCAGGACACCAAGTTGGAGCCAAGATATACACAGAAACCGGATGTAGACTTGCGGGTGTCCGGGCAACCAGCCCAATCTGCGCCGGTATATGCCACGAGATCCGACGAGGATGACCGAAAGAACTGAAGGCCATAGTGGGAAGTGTCGCGCAAGTAACAAAGAATCCGCTTGACTAGCTGCATGTGGGTGTCGCGCGGATCTTGCATGAACAAACAGACCTGTTGCACGGCGTAGGAGATGTCGGGCCGGGTGAGGGTGAGGTACTGTAGTGCTCCAGCAATGCTACCATAATACGTTGGGTTGGACAGAGGGTGGCCAGTGGCAGCAGAAACTTTGGCGGCGGTGTCAATGGGAGTGGACACCGGTTTGCAGTTAAGCATCTTGGCACGCTCAAGAATCTCAAGGGCATATTGCTGCTGACACAAGAATAATCCCGAGCTGTTTGGTGTGACGTTGATGCCCAAGAAATGATGTAGCTCTCCGAGATCCGACATGGAGAATTCGGACTTGAGAGAGGTGATGATGGCGTGGAGTGTGGCAGGGTTGTTGGCAGTGAGAATGATATCATCAACGTAAACCAAGAGGTAAGCGATGGAGGTGCCACGATGCAGAATAAACAATGAAGAGTCACTTTTGGAGCCAGAAAACCCAAGTGTCAGCAAAAAGGTCTTGAACCGAATGAACCATTGGCGAGGAGCTTGCTTCAACCCATATAGGGACTTGTGTAAGAGGCACACATGACCCGGACGAGAGGAATCCACAAACCCGGCAGGTTGAGAGCAATAGACCGTTTCCTTGAGATCACCATGGAGGAAAGCATTTTTCACATCGAGTTGATGGACGGGCCACGAGAGAGAGGTGGCCAAACTGAGAACCACTCGAATAGTTGCTGGCTTGACCACTGGGCTGAATGTCTCGTCATAATCCACACCCTCACGCTGAGAGAAACCCCGTACAACCCAACGAGCTTTGTAACGAGACAAAGTGCCATCGGCGTTAAATTTGTGCCGAAAGATCCATTTCCCAGTGACAATGTTTGCACCTGCAGGCTTAGGCACTAAAGACCATGTAGAGTTAGTCGTTAAAGCATGAAATTCATCTTGCATAGCGCAAAGCCAATTGGGGTCTTTTAGGGCAGATTTATATGTGGCGGGTATGGGAGAGGGGGAGGGAGAAGTGGAGAGAGCGAGAAAAAGACGCCGAGGCATACAATAGCCGGATTTGGCACGGGTGGTCATGCGATGGGCGTTACGTGCGGGTTCGATCGGGGCTGCATGGCGCGGAAGACGTGGCGGAGGGGGAGTGGATGGCGCAGACTGCGAGGTGGATTCGTGGGGCAGGCCGACCGTGGAGGCAGGCCGACCGTGGAGGCAGGGCCAACCGACGCGGATCGCGAGGGGGAGCGCGGGCCAGGGGGATCAGGTGCAGGTGGCGAGGGAGGCCCGGATTGGCCGGAACTGGGGGAGGTGGGAACGGCAGTCGAGGGGGATCGGGCGTGGGATCCGTGTGAGGCGGGCGAGCCAATGGTAGGCGTACGCGTGGGCGGCGTAGTCGCGGGAGTGGGATGGTGGGACCCAGAGGAGGCGACAGGGGAGTCGGGGGGCGTGCTGGGCCCATCCGAGGTAGGTGGGAGTGCGCGATCCAAGAGATTCGCTGAGGGCCGGATCAGGGGGATGGGATGCGGTGTGGCGGGGGTAGATGTAGGCCAGGGTGTGGGCGGTACGTAAGGGAAAATGGTCTCGTCAAAAGTGACGTGCCGGGAAACGATCACGCGGCGAGTCGCAGGGTCGTAACAGCGGTATCCCTTATGCTCGAGAGGGTAGCCTAAAAAGACGCACCGAGAGGAGCGAGGAGAGAGCTTGTGTGGCATGGTGGAGTAGGCATTGGGGAAGCACAAGCACCCGAAAATGCGTAAGTGATCGTATGTGGGGTGGGAGCCATACAGAAGGAAGTATGGTGTGTAGGGATGGATGGCACGTGACGGACGCCGGTTGAGTAGGTAAGTGGCCGTGTGTAGGGCTTCCACCCAAAAGGGTGGCGTGAGATTGGCTTGTTGGAGAAGGGTACGAACGATATCGTTAGTGGTGTGGAGGAGGCGCTCGGCCTTGCCATTTTGAGGCGATGTGTGTGGACACGAGAAACGGAAGACAAGCCGTTGGAAGAGAAGGAGTGAAGGGAGTTGTTGATGAACTCGCCTCCATTGTCACATTGCATCGATTTGATGATGACATTGAATTGGGTGTGGACATAAGTAAAGAAGCGCTGAAGTATGGTGGAGGTTTCGGACTTGGCACGCATGGGAAAAGTCCAGGAGTAATGGGTGAAGTCATCTAAAACAACCAAATAATATTGATAGCCCGAAAAACTTACAATAGGAGATGTCCACAGATCACAATGAATTAAATCAAACGGTGCATATGTTTTACTAGTGGAGGAGGAGAAGGGAAGGCAAGGTTGCCGACCAAGCTGACACGCACTACAGGGCGTGTGGGCGGGCTTATTACAATCATGAAGAAAATCTTTAGACAAGGTAGCTAGAGTGTGAGCGCTAGGATGCCCGAGACGCCGATGCCACAAGTCCGATGAAGTGGTGGTGGCGAGGAGAGTAGACGCCGGGGTCGGTTTATTGCCAATGAAGGGGTAAAGATCGCCATGGCTAACGGAGATCATGAGAACCCTCCAGGTGCGAAGATCCTTCACAAGAAAACCATAGGGGTAAAATTCAATAGAACAAGAATTATCTTTAGTAAAGCGGCGAACAGAAATGAGGCTAGTGACGACATGTGGTGAAACAAGAATATTAGTGAGACGAAAATTAGATGGGGAAAGTGAGGTGGAACCAGTGCCTGTGACAGGTAAGTGATGACCATTGCCAACGACTATGCGAGACGGAACATGCTGTAACGAAGAACTAAACGTGGTCAAGTTACCTTGGTTGCCTGTCACGTGGGAGGAAGCGCCACTGTCGAGGTACCACTCCGGGGCGGGGTTGGAAGGAAACCCGCCATTGCTGTAGGCGGCGTTGAGCATGGCGAGGTGCTCCCACGACGGTGGCTGCTGCTGGTACCCCGCTGGTGGTGGAGGAGGAGCGGCCTGATACACGGGGTAGGCATGTGCATGGGAGCCGGGGCGCGGACCGAGGACGCCGGCGGCGTTCGGGGGCACCCAACCCGATCATGGAGAGGGAAGCGCCATGCCGTAGGGTGCAAAGTAGCCGGTGAAGGGAGGCAGCGGTGGCTGGTAGGGCTGGCCCCGGCCACCGTTGTCGCCACGACCACGCCCGCGGCCGCGACCACGGCCTCCGCCATCGGAGGCGCGATCACCGCGGCCAGGGTTGGGAGTTTGCTGCTGAGGAAGACCCTGGGAGCGGTCGGGAAGGCGCTCACCGGCGCGGTCGCCGCGATCACCCGAACCGCGCGCGCCGGAGCCAGATCCGCTAGGCTGGCCGCGGTCACCACCAGAGAGCGCGAACACCGAGGCGCCCTCCTCGGCGGCGCGCTGGGCCTGAGATTCCTCGGCGAGGATGACGCGGGAGAGGACGGTGTCGAAGGGGAGCTCCTGATCGCCGAGGACGACACGGATGGTGTCGAGATGCTTGTCGAGGCCATGGAGGAACTGGGTCGTGAGATCGACCTCGGTGACGGCGTGCTTGATATCGGCGATGGCGTCAGTGAGTTGCTTCATGTGCCGCGCATACTCAGCGACCGAGAGCTCACCTTGCTTGAGGTTCCGGTACTGCCGGTTGAGGATCATGAAGCGAGCGGCGCGGTTGGCGAGGAAGTAGTCCTTGATTTTCTTCCAGAGGGCATAAGTGGAGGTGGCGCCGACGGCGTGATCCACCATAGGATCCGCAAGAGTGGCGTAGATCCAGAGAACAACATGGGCATCAAGCTCAAGATATTGGGCAGGGGCATTGGGAGAGGGAGGGTGTTCGATGAGGAAAGAGACACCGTAGCGGATGAGCACCATGAGAAAGAAGGATTTCCATTTGTGGTAGTTGTGATCGGCAGGGTTTAGGAGGAACTTGATGTGGTTGGTTATGTGGTCCTGAAAGATGGAGGCGCGAGGAGTGGGTGCCGGGGGCGCCGGCGGCGCCGGGGAGGAGGAGGCAAAGAGAGGGGCAAAGTGGGATCCGGCGGCGTGAGTACTGCCACTGAAGAGAGAGGGGTTTGTACCGAAGATGAATGGCGGTGTGGTGGCAGAAGAGGTGGCCGGAGAGGAGTCGAGGGCCGGTGCCGTCGAGGAGGTGTCGCCCGGCGAGGTGGCGGAGCCCATGGCGGCGGAGGAAGAGGGGGAGTGGGTGTCGGACATGGAGGACCTGGCGACTGATACCAAGTTGGAGAGAATTGTTCTTTCCTTGAGTAAATCTGTTACATGGGGTTGCCTAATGTATAGGTGAGAGGGAGAGAGGCGCCCAAGAGAATAGGCACGCAGGCCAGGGCGTTACAGATCCTATATACATGGAGCTACACATTATACATACAGGTACAGTTTAACTTATATGTGCCAGATTTAGAATATAACTTTTTGGAACCTATAAGCCAGCAGCTTTGCTGTGATCTTAATACAACAGTTAAGAAGAGAAACGGGTCTGAACGAAGCAAGGAAATGAGGAGGAAGAGAAGGAAGTGGTGCAAACCAATCTCTCGGTTCTAGAATGAGATGGGCACAACACTGATAAAATCAGTCTTCTAGGCGAGTCTTGTAGCCACAAAATTATACAGATTTTTCTCATCTAGAAGCAGAAGGCGATTTTTCAGTTCATGAATAGTCACACCGTGTCCTTTTCAGAAATTCAGAGCGAAGAGCTGGCAGATAGAGACAGGGAGTGACTTGGACTTCAGCAAGTTTGACAGACCGAAAAGGTGCCTCCAAATGCAGCACATCAAAGGTAGTCTCCGCGTGCACATCAACAGCCAGCCATGCCAATGCAGCGAGTAAATAGCATAAAACTACTACAATTCAGGTTAGGGTTCCAAAAAACTACCGAATTTATTTTTTTCGCTGATAATTACCAAGTCCGGGGTGGGCTGTTTCAAAAAGCCCAAATCGCAGTGTGCTTAAAGGTTAAACCGTTTTCTGACAGATATGGCCCACACGTCAGGTTCCACGTGGCACAAAAGTCAACGCCATTAACTGAACAGTTAAGTTGACCGTTATGACTGGTGGGGCCCACATGTCATACTCAATAAAATTTTCAATGAGAAAAAACAATCGATTTTTATCCCTGACCGGTGCCGTCATCCACCTACCTCACGCGTGGACGAGCACGCACCAGGAGCGCGACCTACCGCCGCCGCCCATCGATCCCGCTTCCTGGTGCCCTCCGCCGTCGCCGGCGAGGTCGGCGCCGACCGCTGCACTCCATCCGCCACCTGCCGCATGTTCCCTTCTCCGGCCTCAAAGATCGCCGGCTGCGGCCATTGATGTGTCGTCCGAGCTCAGCCCGGCACCGCGCCGCCGCGCCCCGCCGGCAGCAGGACCGCACCACCTCCTCCTACCTCTCCCCACGCCGGCAGCCGTATCACAGCCGACTCCCACTCCTGCAAGAGCGAACGCACACGCAAGCCCCGCGTGCTCTCCCGGAATCCGGGCGGTGACCGCTCCCGCCGAGCGCAGGCCCGACCCGCGAGAGGGTGGCCAGGTCGGGGAGAGCTACAACAGACACCGGAATCAAGCCTTCGGCGTTGGCCGGTGACGGCTGCGCCCCGCCGCCTGCAGCTTACGGGCCAGCAAATCTGCTCGCCGTACGGCCATGGACGGTGCCAGCCTGCCTTCCACCTCGACCTGTGCCTTCCGACCCGCCATGGTCACACCTGAGGTCGCGCGCCGGATCCAGCAAGCTCTCGTCGCCGACGAGCCAGCAAGCTCTCCTCCCCGGCTAGCCACCAATCTCTCCTCCCCGGCGAGCTGCACGCACATAAGGTGCTCGGCGAAATGCGGCATAGAGAAAATGATTCAAAAGAGAAGGTTGAGGCTGACAGGTGGACCCCACATGTAAGCTAACGGTCAAACAAACAGTCAAACAAACGGTCTGTTTAGGTGCGGGCCCTACCTGTCATAATCTGGATTGATTTTAAATCACACTGCGATTTGGGTTTTTTTGAAACAGTCAACCCCGGACTTGGTAGTTATCAGCAAAAAAAATAATTTCGGTAGTTTTTTGAAACCTTAGCCTGAATTGTAGTAGTATTATGCTATTTACTCCAATGCAGCAGCAGAATCGCTTGAAAGTAGCTCAAATTTTGTTTGAAAGTAGCTCAAATTTTGTTAGAGCTTGGTTCAGTCCAAGCATACATTAATATTATATACACATACGAAGTGACTTTTTTGTTACAAGCAGGTAAATGGAAATTTCTGAAACGATCCTAAAGGCCAAGATCGGGGATGCAGTTGTCTTGTCTACTCGACTTTGCCTCGAGTAGAATAAGTCATGCCGGAGTCCACGCTGCAGCCGCCGCGGCTGACAACAGAAGAACCGAAAGATTCATCATCGTGCTCGGCGTATTCCTCCACTCGGATCGATGGCGGGTCGCGGGGGGAACCTGCAGCCGGGGAAGAAGACCGTGGCGTCTCAAGGAAACGGCCGCCTAGGGGCTGCGCCACCGCAGGGCAATGGCGGAGGCCGAGGCGCGGTGCCGCCGCCAGCAGCTGGGGCTGGAGCTGCGCTGCCGTCGGCCGCGGGCAATGGCCGTGGTGCTGCTCCGCCGTTGGCCTCTGGGATTGGCCGTGGGGGAGCACCTCCACTGGTCCAACCGGCTGGACGGGGCATGGGTGTGGTCAGAGCGGCTGTGGGCCGGGGTGGCGTGGTGTCCGGCCCCAGACCGACGGCGCCGGCTCCTGGGTCAACGTCCTCCGGTGCCGGGAGCTGCCGGGATCACCATTGCGGGACGGGGTGGCGGTGCGCCTAGGCCGCCTGCATCGGGGCTGACGACCAGCCAGCCGAGGCCGGCCCCGCCGCCTCACCTCGTCGCCAAGCCTCAGCAGCACAGAGCAGGAACGGTGCAGACACAGGCACCGCCTTCGCCTCAAGTTTCAGCTACGCCCCGGGATTAGTGGGGTGATGACGGTGTCAATGCGTATGGAGTTGGTAAGCACCGTGGATCTTCGTCGACGGGCGGTGGTCTGGGCTATGCTTGGCAGAGCGATGGCTCGGCGGAGCGACCGTTCATGGGCCCCCAAGGAGGTTTTGTTGAGGGGGCGTCTAGCCCTGACTACCGACAGCGGGGTTGTTTCCGCGGTCATCGTGGTGGTCGTGGGGGTCGAGGTGGCCGCTACCGCCCGCGACAGCCTCCTCCGCCTGTGGTCGACCAGATGGTGGTTGACGGGACCGTTGAGCAGCAGGTTCTGTCAGGTCATGTTATGGAGGTGGTTTCGGCGCTTGCTAATGCTGAGATTCCCGGGAATGATTCCGGGTTGACTGTGTCTGTGGAGGCCTCTGATAGGGCTGAGTCTGAAAGGGCGTCCAAGTGGGCGCGTAAGAAAGAGAAAATACTCTGTTATCGATGTGGTGGCAAGGGACATTTTATTGCTGATTGTGTGGCCGAGCTTTGTGGAACTTGTGGCAAACCGGCACATGATTCGGGGGATTGCCCGTTTTTGCGAGATCAGCCACCGTCTCTCATGATGTACGGAGTGTACTGTTCTGAACTCACGTTCTTTGAGTCTCCCACGGAGATGGAGGTTCCTGATGAGACCTTGAGTTTGACGATGGGAATAGTCAAAATTACCTGAGGAGAGGTCTCTGAGGCTCAGATTGTGCAGAGGCTCAAGGAGTTGGCTCCAGGTGATTTCGTTGGGAACTTGTCACTATTGAGGACAAACTGTTTCGGGTTGAGTTCCCGTCAGTTGAGGATCTTCAGCGACTTCTGAGTTTCGGGATGTGCAAGGTGCCGTACTGATTGTGTGCTTGAGTTTCACGAGTGGAAGAGGATCGAGCCTACGGGCAAGCCTCTGACTCAGGTCTGGTTACGCTTTTCTTGGGCTCCCTCGAAGCCGATGCAAGATGCTCGGGTTGTGGCTAGCCTGGGTATTATGGTGGGGAGACCAGAGCGAGTGGACATGAACTTTACCAGGGCTCACGGGATAGCCCAATTACTGGTCAGTGTGCTGGATATTGAATACATTCCTGAGGTGGTTAAGTGGGCATATCGAGGTCAGATCTATTCCCTTGTTATTGAGTTTGAGGATGACAGTCTGTTCGCTGAGGTGGCTAACGGGACTTATACTGATATGCACGAGGGAGATGATAGTTTGGGACTCAAGGAGGCGCCAGTTGCTGACAGTGGGCGAGAGTTGTCTACTACGCTGGGAGTCGATT
>NC_041389.1:73118995-73151254 GCF_002162155.2 Triticum dicoccoides
TGATGAGGTGTTCGAGCACTCGCTACCTATTTTGGAGTTTGAGGATATTGTGGCTCCTCCTCTTGAGGCTTCGCCGAGCGAGGCAGAGGAGGTTCCCTCCCGCTTGTTCGTTGATTCTCCTCAGGTTGCGGGCCCGGCGGTGGAGGGCGTTCTCCCTGGAGGGGATCTGGGGCTGGTGATCTCGGACCACTCCCATGTGGTCGCTATACCGGAGGTGCAGCCGGCGGTGCCATCTACTGATGGGGGCTCGGACCAGGTGGCCTCGGCGCCTCGTTCGTTTCCTCCGTTGGTTGAGACTTCTTCGGAGGAGGGTCCAGGCCAGCTGGCCTCGGCACCTGCCTCTCCTCTCTCCGGTCCGACGATGCAGGCGGTGACCTTGCTTTCCGGTGAGGGCTCTGGGCAGGTGGCCTCGGGGCTCTGCTCTCTTGGGGCGCCCTGGGGGGCCAGCCCTCCTTCAGCGCCGACGCCTCCTACTGGCCGAAGGGCCGAGGTGGATGCGGAACTCGGGCAGGAGGCCCAGGTTCCACCCTCACCCGGCTTGGTGCACTCGAGCAGGGCCACTCGGGAGGAGGTGATTACGTTCGGTGGTATTCCGGATCCGGTATCTGAGGGGAGACGGTTGAGCAGCCGTCTCCAGGATCATCCGGATGTGGACGACATTTAGCATCTGTGCGCCATGAGGGCGGCCAAGCTTCGTGACATGGAGTTCACTACTAGTATGTCGGTTGATACTTCTAATTCTATTTTGCATGTTACCAATGATGAGATTGTTAATAATGCAAACCAGCTAGGAATTTCACTAGGTAGTAATGATAGTGAAATTTTAACTTCGGTTAATGATATGCTGGATTTAGAGGCTGAGCGGGCTTTAGAGATGATTCGTAACTTAGTTGCGGTTAAACCCATGAATAACTCCGATATTGATGCTCTGGGGGTCAGGGTGCTCGATAATTTGTGTGCGGAGCTTGCTCATCCTTCCCCTGTGCCTGAGGAGGAGGATGAGAGTATGGAGAATGTTGAAGTTGGTACCTCTGAGACTGGTTGTGAGGACCACCTGGAGAGCTTAAATATTCCTAAACGCAAATGGAAGTGGAAGATCTACCCGGCTTCCGCGGTGCGTAGGAGTGCTAGGATCCATAGGGCTAAAAAATTCCATGACGAGATATGAAAGGAATCTTTTGGAATAGCAGAGGTCTGAAAGACTTGGCTAAAAGAAGGTTTCTTGCTGAGGCTTCTATTGAGCATAAGTTGGACTTTATCGCATTGTCGGAAACTGGTAGAGCAAATTTTTCGCCACAATTTCTCAATACTTTATCGGGCGGTATTGATTTTGACTGGCATTGTCTACCACCGCGAGGAAGATCGGGTGGGATCTTACTCGGAGTTAGATGCGATTCGTTAGAAGTCTGAAGCGTGGTCATGGGAGATTTTGCTGTTAAGTTTAGGGTGCGGTCGAAGACCGATGGGTTTAACTGGGCTTTGGTGGCGGTATATGGTGCCGCACAGCCCGAGCTGAAACCGGATTTCTTGGCTGATCTGGTTAGGATTTGTGGTTCTGAACAACTTCCAATCCTGGTGGGGGGTGATTTCAATATTATCAGAAGGCGTGATGAGAAGAATAATGATAATTTCGATGGTAGATGGTCATTCTTGTTTAACACTATCATTGAAAGCTTGGATCTGCGAGAGACAGAGCTTTCGGGCAGAAAGTTTACATGGGCTAACGCGATGCCAAATCCGACGTTTGAAAAGTTGGATCGAGTTCTAGCTAGTGTCGAATGGGAGCAGAAATTTCCCTACGTAACACTCCAGGCGCTTTCGTGTGGTATTTCGGACCACACGCCTTTATTTCTCGACTCTGGGGAGCCCACCCATTTGGTAAATAAAAATATTTTCTCTTTCGAGCTAGCTTGGTTTGAGAGAGAAGGCTTCTTTGATCTCGTAGCCAGAGAATGGGCTAAGGATGCAGGAGGTAGGTCTGCGCTTGAGCGCTGGCAGAATAAAATTAGGCATTTGAGAAGTTTTCTCCATGGCAGGGCCGGTCCTGAGATTTTGGGGGCCCGGGGCGAGATTAAAACTCGGGGCCCTTAAGATAGACATCTTAACACTAACGATCAATATACATATATATGAAATATTGTCTATAACAATGCATCCAAAAACAGAAAGTATATCAAATAATTTATAATTATTACCTTAAATTCAGAAATAAGATCATATACCTCAACATCACATGAACCATCAAGAGAGAAAGTTACCTACAAATTTTGTGCAACACTCTTAACGTTCATTATCATTCAGTGACTTCAGAGTGCCTGAGCTCAATAAAAATCTGAATATATCTTTAGACACCATGAGTTCTTTAAATCTGGCTTTAATAACGTTTTGATATGCTGTGGGGGTTTTACCCCACAGTTCACAGTCAAAAAAAAAAAGAAATGATCGCCATATCAACCAAAAAAACTATTTAACTTGAAGGTCTTCCCAGCTTCTAGAATTTCTTGTTGGAAATCATTTTCAAAAAATTGTTTCTTCCTCGTCGCACGACTTTTTACAAAAAATAATGGCTCTATACTCATTTTAGTTGTAATACCTTTGGCAATTAGCAAACTAGCAGAAAACTCCTCATCATTGTACTTCTCAAAATATCGTGTTATACCTTGTATTTTCTTCATCTTCGTCCTTTTATCGCTACCAGATGCATATTGTTTTCGGGCGACAAGATAAGACACAATGCTGAAACGGAAATTGCATCAACTGTTGAACAGTGCCGCCATGCCGGCTATGAACCAGGGGAATCACAATACGATTTACGAATATATGGCATACCTTGGACAGTAGAATCGGTGATGGACGTAAAGCAAAGCGGGGATATGACTGTTGGAAATATGCCCTAGAGGCAATAATAAAAGTATTATTATATTTCATTGTTCATGATAATTGTCTTTTGTTCATGCTATAACTGTATTATCCGGAAATCGTAATACACGTGTGAACACATAGACCACAATATGTCCCTAGTGAGCCTCTAGTTGACTAGCTCGTTGTGATCAACAGATAGTCATGGTTTCCTGACTATGGACATTGGATGTCGTTGATAACGGGATCACATCATTAGGAGAATGATGTGATGGACAAGACCCAATCCTAAGCATAGCATAAAGATCGTGTAGTTCGTTTGCTAGAGCTTTGCCAATGTCAAGTATCTCTTCCTTCGACCATGAGATCGTGTAACTCCCGGATACCGTAGGAGTGCCTTGGGTGTATCAAACGTCACAACGTAACTGGGTGACTATAAAGGTGCATTACAGGTATCTTCGAAAGTATCTGTTGGGTTGACACGGATCGAGACTGGGATTTGTCACTCCGTATGACGGAGAGGTATCTCTGGCCCACTCGGTAATGCATCATCATAATGAGCTCAAGGTGACCAAGGTGTTGGCCACGGGATCATGCATTACGGTACGAGTAAAGTGACTTGCCGGTAACGAGACTGAACAAGGTATTGGGATACCGACGATCGAGTCTCGGGCAAGTAACGTACCGATTGACAAAGGGAATTGCATACAGGGTTTGATCGAATCCTCGACATCGTGGTTCAACCGATGAAATCATCGAGGAGCATGTGGGAGCCAACATGGGTATCCAGACCCCGCTGTTGGTTATTGCCCGAGAGTCGTCTCGGTCATGTCTGCGTGTCTCCCGCACCCGTAGGGTCTACACACTTAAGGTTCGGTGACGCTAGGGTTATTAGGAAGACTAGTATGTGACTACCGAATGTTGTTCGGAGTCCCGGATGAGATCCTGGATGTCACGAGGAGTTCCGGAAGGGTCCGGAGGTAAAGATTTATATATGGTAAGTTGTTAAAAGGACACCGGAAAGTTTCGGGGGCGTACCGGTATTGTACCGGGGCCACCGGAAGGGTTCCGGAGGTCCACCGGGAGGGGCCACCCCTCCCGGGGGGCCACTTGGGCTCCGTGGGGAATTAGCCAGCCCCTGGTGGGCTGGGCGCACCCCCTCCCTTGGGCCCTTGCGCCTAGGGTTGAGGGGGGAACCCTAGAGGGGGCGCCCCCCCTTGCTTGGGGGGAAAGTTCCCCCTCCCCTTGGCCGCCGCCCCCTCTAGATGCATCTAGAGGGGCCGGCCCCCTTCTCCCTTCCCCCTATAAATAGAGGGGTGAGGGGAGGGCAGCCGCACCACAAGCCAAGGCGCAGCCCTCCCCTCCCCAACACCTCTCCTCCTCCGTTGTGTGCTCGGCGAAGCCCTGTCGGAGTACCGCTTCTCCACCATCACCACGCCGTCATGCTGCCGGTGGAGCTGTCTTCCTCAACCTCTCCTTCCTCCTTGCTGGATCAAGACGGAGGAGACGTCACCCGTACCGTACGTGTGTTGAACGCGGAGGTGCTGTCCGTTCAGCACTTGGACATCGGTGATTCGAATCACGTCGAGTACGACTCCATCATCACCTTGCAAGCTTCCGCACGCGATCTACAAGTGGTATGTAGATGCGAACTCTCTCCCATGACTCGTTGCTTAGATTAACTCATAGATGGATCTTGGTGAAACCGTAGGAAAAATTTTAATTTTCTGTAACGTTTCCCAATAGTGGTATCAGAGCTAGGTCTATGCGTAGTTCTCTAATGCACGAGTAGAACACAATTTGTTGTGGGCGTGGATCTTGTCAACTTACTTGCCTCTACTAGTCTTTTCTTGCTTCAATGGTATTGTGGGATGAAGCGGCCCGGACCAACCTTACACGTACGCTTACGTGAGACCGGTTCCACCGATTGACATGCACTAGTTGCATAAGGTGGCTGGCGGGTGTCTGCCTCTCCCACTTTAGTTGGAGCGGATTCGATGAACAGGGCCCTTATGAAGGGTAAATAGAAGTTGACAAAATCACGTTGTGGTTATTCGTAGGTAAGAAAACGTTCTTGCTAGAACCCAATCGCAGCCACGTAAAAGATGCAACAACAATTAGAGGACGTCTAACTTGTTTTTGCAGCGATTGATCATGTGATGTGATATGGCCAGAAGTTGTGATGAATGATGAATTGTGATGTATGAGATCATGTTCTTGTAATAGGATTCACGACTTGCATGTCGATGAGTATGACAACCGGCAGGAGCCATAGGAGTTGTCTTTATTTTTTGTATGACCTGCGTGTCATTAAAGAACGCCATGTAAACTACTTTACTTTATTGCTAAACACGTTAGGCATAGAAGTAGAAGTAGTCGTTGGCGTGACAACTTCATGAAGACACGATGATGGAGATCATGATGATGGAGATCATGATGATGGAGATCATGGTGTCAAGCCGGTGACAGGATGATCATGGAGCCCCGAAGATGAAGATCAATGGAGCTTTATGATATTGGCCATATCATGTCACAACTATATAATTGCATGTGATGTTTATTATGTTTATGCATCTTGTTTACTTAGGACGACGGTAGTAAATAAGATGATCCCTTACAAAATTTCAAGAAGTGTTCTCCCCTAACTGTGCACCGTTGCTACAGTTCGTCGCTTCTAAGCACCACGTGATGATCGGGTGTGATGGATTCTTAGGTTCACATACAACGGGTGTAAGACAGTTTTACACAGCGAAAACACTTAGGGTTAACTTGACGAGCCTAGCATGTATAGACATGGCCTCGGAACACGGAGACCGAAAGGTCGAACACAAGTCGTATGGAAGATACGATCAACATGAAGATGTTCACCGACGATGACTAGTCCGTCTCACGTGATGATCGGACACGGGCTAGTCGACTCGGATCGTGTAACACTTGGATGACTAGAGGGATGTCTAATCTGAGTGGGAGTTCATAATTTGATTAGAACTTTATTATCATGAACTTAGTCTAAAACCTTTGCAAATATGTCTTGTAGATCAAATGGCCAACGCTAATGTCAACATGAACTTCAACGCGTTCCTAGAGAAAACCAAGCTGAAAGATGATGGCAGCAACTATACGGACTGGGTCCGGAACCTGAGGATCATCCTCATAGCTGCCAGGAAGCAATATGTCCTAGAAGGACCGCTAGGTGACGCTCCCGTCCCAGAGAACCAAGACGTTATGAACGCTTGGCAAGCTCGTGCTGATGATTACTCCCTCGTTCAGTGCGACATGCTTTACAGCTTAGAACCGGGGCTCCAAAAGCGTTTTGAGCATCACGGAGCATATGAGATGTTCGAAGAGCTGAAACTAGTTTTCCAAGCTCATGCCCGGGTCGAGAGATATGATGTCTCCGACAAGTTCTACAGTTGTAAGATGGAGGAAAACAGTTCTGTCAGTGAGCACATCCTGAAGATGTCTGGGTTGCACAACCGTATGACCCAGCTGAACATTAACCTCCCAGATGAGGCGGTCATTGACAGAATCCTCCAGTCGCTCCCACCAAGCTACAAGAGCTTTGTGATGAACTACAACATGCAGGGGATGGTAAAGACCATTCCTGAAGTGTTCTCAATGCTGAAGTCAGCAGAGGCTGAAGTCAAGAAAGAACAACAAGTGTTGATGGTCAATAAGACCACTAAGTTCAAGAAAGGCAAGGGTAAGAAGAACTTCAAGAAGGACGGCAAAGATGTTGTCGCGCCCGGTAAGCCTTTTGCCGGGAAGAAGTCAAAGAATGGACCCAAGCCTGAGACTGAGTGCTTTTATTGCAAGGGGAAGGGTCACTGGAAGCGGAACTGCCCCAAATACTTAGCGGATAAGAAGGCCGGCAACACCAAAGGTATATTTGATATACATGTAATTGATGTGTACCTTACCAGTACTCGTAGTAACTCCTGGGTATTTGATACCAGTGCCGTTGCTCATATTTGTAACTCACAGCAGGAGCTGCGGAATAAACGGAGACTGGCGAAGGACGAGGTGACGATGCGCGTTGGGAATGGTTCCAGAGTCGATGTGATCGCCGTCGGCACGCTGCCTCTACATTTACCTACGGGATTAGTTTTAAACCTTAATAATTGTTATTTAGTACCAAGTTTGAGCATGAACATTGTATCTGGATCTCGTTTAATACGAGATGACTACTCATTTAAGTCTGAGAATAATGGTTGTTCGATTTATATGAGAGATATGTTTTATGGTCATGCTCCGATGGTCAATGGTTTATTCTTAATGAATCTCGAGCGTAATATTACACATGTTCATAGTGTGGATGCCAAAAGATGTAAAGTTGATAACGATAGTCCCACATACTTGTGGCACTGCCGCCTTGGTCACATTGGTGTCAAGCGCATGAAGAAGCTCCATGCTGATGGACTTTTAGAGTCTCTTGATTATGAATCGTTTGACACATGCGAACCGTGCCTCTTAGGCAAAATGACCAAGACTCCGTTCTCCGGAACAATGGAGAGAGCAACCAACTTGTTGGAAATCATACATACCGATGTGTGCGGTCCAATGAGCATTGAGGCTCGCGGAGGATATCGTTATGTTCTCACTCTCACTGATGACTTAAGTAGATATGGGTATGTCTACTTAATGAAACACAAGTCTGAGACCTTTGAAAAGTTCAAGGAATTTCAGAATGAGGTGGAGAATCAACGTGACCGAAAGATAAAGTTCCTACGATCAGATCGTGGAGGAGAATACTTAAGTCACGAATTTGGTACACACTTAAGGAAATGTGGAATCGTTTCACAACTCACGCCGCCTGGAACACCTCAGCGAAACGGTGTGTCCGAACGTCGTAATCGCACTTTATTGGATATGGTGCGGTCTATGATGTCTCTTACCGATTTACCGCTATCATTTTGGGGATACGCTCTAGAGACAGCTACATTCACTTTAAATAGGGCACCGTCTAAATCCGTTGAGACGACACCGTATGAATTATGGTTTGGGAAGAAACCTAAGCTGTCGTTTCTAAAAGTTTGGGGATGCGATGCTTATGTCAAGAAACTTCAACCTGAAAAGCTCGAACCCAAGTCGGAAAAATGCGTATTCATAGGATACCCTAAGGAAACTGCCGGGTATACCTTCTACTTAAGATCCGAAGGCAAGATCTTTGTTGCCAAGAATGGATGCTTTCTGGAAAAAGAGTTTCTCTCGAAAGAAGTAAGTGGGAGGAAAGTAGAACTCGATGAAGTACTACCTCTCGAACGGGAAAGTGGTGCAGCGCAGGAAACCGTTCCTGTGATGCCCACACCAACTGAAGAGGAAAACAATGATGATGATCAAGGTACTTCGGATCAAGTTGCTACTGAACTTCGTAGGTCCACGAGGACACGTTCCGCACCAGAGTGGTACGGCAACCCTGTCCTAGAAATCATGTTGTTAGACAACGGTGAACCTTCGAACTATGAAGAAGCGATGGCGGGCCCGTATTCCAACAAATGGCTTGAAGCCATGAAATCCGAGATAGAATCCATGTATGAAAACAAAGTATGGACTTTGACAGACTTGCCCGATGATCGGCGAGCGATAGAAAACAAATGGATTTTTAAGAAGAAGACGGACGCGGATGGAAATGTTACCATCTATAAAGCTCGACTTGTCGCTAAGAGTTATCGACAAATTCAAGGGATTGACTACGACGAGATATTCTCTCCTGTAGCGAAGCTGAAGTCCGTCCGAATCATGTTAGCAATTGCCACATACTATGATTATGAGATATGGCAGATGGACGTCAAAACAGCATTCCTTAACGAACATCTTAAGGAAGAGCTGTATATGATGCAGCCAGAAGGTTTTGTCGATCCTCAGAATGCTAACAAAGTATGCAAGCTCCAGCGATCCATTTATGGACTGGTGCAAGCATCTCGGAGTTGGAACATTCGCTTTGATGAGATGATCAAAGCGTTTGGGTTTATGCAGACTTATGGAGAAGCCTGCGTTTACAAGAAAGTGAGTGGGAGCTCTGTAGCATTTCTCCTGTTATATGTAGATGACATACTCTTGATGGGAAATGATACAAAACTTCTGGACAGCATTAAGGCCTACTTGAATAAGTGTTTTTCAATGAAGGACCTTGGAGAAGCTGCTTATATATTAGGCATCAAGATCTATAGAGATAGATCGAGACGCCTCATAGGTCTTTCACAAAGCACATACCTTGATAAGATTTTGAAGAGGTTCAAAATGGATCAGTCCAAGAAGGGGTTCTTGCCTATGTTACAAGGTGTGAGATTGAGCTCAGCTCAGTCACCGACCACGGCAAAAGATAAAGAAGAGATGAGTGTCATCCCCTATGCTTCAGCCATAGGATCTATTATGTATGCCATGCTGTGTACCAGACCCGATGTAAACCTTGCCGTAAGTTTGGTAGCAAGATACCAAAGTAATCCCGGAAAAGAACACTGGACAGCGGTCAAGAATATCCTGAAGTACCTGAAAAGGACGAAGGACATGTTTCTCGTTTATGGAGGAGACGAAGAGCTCGTCGTAGAGGGTTACGTCGACGCTAGCTTCGACTCAGATCTGGATGACTCTAAGTCACAAAACGGATACGTGTATATGTTGAATGGTGGAGCAGTAAGCTGGTGCAGCTGCAAGCAGAGCGTCGTGGCGGGATCTACGTGTGAAGCGGAGTACATGGCAGCCTCGGAGGCAGCGCATGAAGCGATTTGGGTGAAGGAGTTCATCACCGACCTAGGAGTCATACCCAATGCGTCGAGGCCGATCAAACTCTTCTGTGACAACACTGGAGCTATTGCCCTTGCCAAGGAGCCCAGGTTTCACAAGAAGACCAGGCACATCAAGCGTCGTTTCAACTCCATCCGTGAAAATGTTCAAGATGGAGACATAGAGATTTGCAAAGTGCACACGGATCTGAATGTCCCAGATCCGTTGACTAAACCTCTCTCGCGTGCAAAACATGATCAACACCAGAACTCTATGGGTGTTCGATTCATCACAATGTAACTAGATTGGTGACTCTAGTGCAAGTGGGAGACTGTTGGAAATATGCCCTAGAGGCAATAATAAAAGTATTATTATATTTCATTCTTCATGATAATTGTCTTTTGTTCATGCTATAACTGTATTATCCGGAAATCGTAATACACGTGTGAACACATAGACCACAATATGTCCCTAGTGAGCCTCTAGTTGACTAGCTCGTTGTGATCAACAGATAGTCATGGTTTCCTGACTATGGACATTGGATGTCGTTGATAACGGGATCACATCATTTGGAGAATGATGTGATGGACAAGACCCAATCCTAAGCATAGCATAAAGATCGTGTAGTTCGTTTGCTAGAGCTTTGCCAATGTCAAGTATCTCTTCCTTCGACCATGAGATCGTGTAACTCCCGGATACCATAGGAGTGCCTTGGGTGTATCAAATGTCACAACGTAACTGGGTGACTATAAAGGTGCATTACAGGTATCTCCGAAAGTATCTGTTGGGTTGACACGGATCGAGACTGGGATTTGTCACTCCGTATGACGGAGAGGTATCTCTGGGCCCACTCGATAATGCATCATCATAATGAGCTCAAGGTGACCAAGGTGTTGGCCACGGGATCATGCATTACGGTACGAGTAAAGTGACTTGCCGGTAACGAGACTGAACAAGGTATTGGGATACCGACGATCGAGTCTCGGGCAAGTAACGTACCGATTGACAAAGGGAATTGCATACAGGGTTTGATCGAATCCTCGACATCGTGGTTCAACCGATGAAATCATCGAGGAGCATGTGGGAGCCAACATGGGTATCCAGACCCCGCTGTTGGTTATTGCCCGAGAGTCGTCTCGGTCATGTCTGCGTGTCTCCCGAACCTGTAGGGTCTACACACTTAAGGTTCGGTGACGCTAGGGTTATTAGGAAGACTAGTATGTGACTACCGAATGTTGTTCTGAGTCCCGGATGAGATCCTGGATGTCACGAGGAGTTCCGGAAGGGTCCGGAGGTAAAGATTTATATATGGGAAGTTGTTAAAAGGACACCAGAAAGTTTCGGGGGCGTACCGGTATTGTACCGGGGCCACCGGAAGGGTTCCGGAGGTCCACCGGGAGGGGCCACCCCTCCCGGGGGGCCACTTGGGCTGCGTGGGGAATTAGCCAGCCCCTGGTGGGCTGGGCGCACCCCCTCCCTTGGGCCCTTGCGCCTAGGGTTGAGGGGGGAACCCTAGAGGGGGCGCCCCCCCTTGCTTGGGGGGCAAGTTCCCCCTCCCCTTGGCCGCCGCCCCCCCCCCTCTAGATGCATCTAGAGGGGCCGCCCCCCTTCTCCCTTCCCCCTATAAATAGAGGGGTGAGGGGAGGGCAGGCGGATCACAAGCCAAGGCGCAGCCCTCCCCTCCCCAACACCTCTCCTCCTCCGTTGTGTGCTCGGCGAAGCCCTGTCGGAGTACCGCTTCTCCACCATCACCACGCCGTCATGCTGCCGGTGGAGCTGTATTCCTCAACCTCTCCGTCCTCCTTGCTGGATCAAGACGGAGGAGACGTCACCCGTACCGTACGTGTGTTGAACGCGGAGGTGCTGTCCGTTCAGCACTTGGACATCGGTGATTCGAATCACGTCGAGTACGACTCCATCATCACCTTGCAAGCTTCCGCACGCGATCTACAAGTGGTATGTAGATGCGAACTCTCTCCCATGACTCGTTTCTTAGATGAACTCATAGATGGATCTTGGTGAAACCGTAGGAAAATTTTTAATTTTCTGCAACGTTCCCCAACAATGACAGGGCCCCAAGGAATTGAAATCGGCGGCAAGCTGCTGACGATCTGAAATAGGACGAAAATTGGGATCAGAAGGAAAGGGAAAAGGAGCATCGGGCGCGTAGTCACGAACAGAGGAAGCATCGGCGGCCTGGAGTCGTTGCGTCAGTGCGAGATGTAATAGGAAGAGATCAATTACGTTTTTTTGAGACAATTTTCTTTTTATACGTGAAAGAAGGAAGGGAACGATCGCTGCCTCCACGTCCCGCTGACTGCGCTGCTGCACGAGCGTATGCCTCCATGCCGCGTGAGGCCCAGTTGCCTAGCCCGATAGGGAGTTTTTCTATTGTGGAAAACGTTGGGCCATAACCTACGTACCTGGGGGAGGGGCCCCTAGACTTTGGGGGCCCGGGGCGGCCGCCCCCCTGCCCCTCCCCAGGGTCGGCCCTGCTCCGTGGGTGGGCTAAGCATCTCAGCGGGGCTTATAAGATTGCAAAGGAACAGCTCCTTTCACTTATTCAGTCCTTAGATGTAAAAGCAGAAACCACAGTCCTGCCAGCCTCGGAGCTTCATGCCAAGCTAGATGCGGAGATGAGGCTGAAAGAGCTCCTTCGTGAGGAAGAGTTAAAGTAGGCACTCCGGGCCATGGTCCGAAGAGTAGTCCAGGGGGACGCGAACACACAATTCTTCCACATGATCGCTAATGGTAAACATAGAAAGAAGAGGATCTTTCAGCTTGAGCAAGATGAGGGAACGATTCTTGGACAGGAAAACTTAAAGTTATATATTACTGAGTATACAAGCAGCTGTTTGGGCCTCCAAAGGATAATTGTGTGTCGCTGGATGAGTCTAGGATTGAGGATGTGCCTCAACTTACGGCTGTTGAGAATGATATTTTAGCTGCTCCTTTCTCTGAGAAAGAGGTGATTGAGGCCATTGCCCAGGTGAAGAATAATAAAGCTCCTGGCCCGGATGGTTTCCTGGCTGAGTTCTATAAGAAGTGTTGGCACATTATTAAAGGAGATCTGTTGCCGTTGTTCAATGATTTATTCTCTGGCCAGCTTCACCTTTTTCAGCTTAATTTTGGAACGATAACCCTTCTTCCTAATGTCTCCTATTCTGTTCAACATCATAGTTGACATGTTGGCAATTTTGATAGGTAGGGCAAAGGAGGCCGGGCAGGTGGGTGGCTTGGTGCCACATCTAGTTGATGGTGGTGTGTCCATCCTGCAGTACGCTGATGATACAATCATCTTTATGGAGCACGACTTGGCAAAAGTGAGAAATATGAAGCTGGTGTTATGCTTATTTGAACAATTGACCGGGTTGAAGATTAACTTCCATAAAAGCAAGTTGTTCTGTTTTGGTAGAGCCAAAGAGGAACAAGAGGCATATAAGCAATTGTTTGGATGCGAATTGGGAGCATTACCTTTTACTTACCTAGGTATTCCCATTCACCATCGTAAGCTGAAAAACAGCGAATGGAAGTGTATCGAGGATCGGTTTGAGAAGAAACTAAGTTGCTGGAAGGGCAAACTCATGTCTTATGGAGGCCGATTGATTCTTATTAATTCGGTGCTCACGAGTATGCCCATGTTTCTTTTGTTCTTCTTTGAAGTACCAGTTGTGGTTAGGAAAAGGCTGGACTTCTATCGGTCCCGTTTCTTCTGGCAGAGTGATGAACTTAAGAGAAAGTACCGACTAGCCAAATGGGATGTTATTTGCCGACCAAAAGACCAAGGGGGTCTTGGTATTGAAAATCTTGAAGTCAAGAACAGATGCCTCCTCAGTAAGTGGCTATATAAGTTATCCTCCGAAACTGAGGCAACCTGGGTGCAGATCCTTCGTAGCAAGTATCTGCACTCTAAGACGTTGTCGCAGGTGATAGTGAGACCGACTGACTCATCGTTTTGGAAGGGGCTTATGACAGTCAAAGCTACTTTCTTTAATAGAACAAAGTTTATTGTCAGTAATGGCAACAACACTCGCTTTTGGGAGGATACTTGGCTGGGTGAAACGCCATTGGCGCTTCAGTATCTGTCTCTGTATCATATTGTGTAGTGACGTGATGCTCTGGTTGCCACGATTTTGCAGTCTACTCCCCTTAATATTCAATTTAGGAGGGTGCTTTTTGGTGACCGGTGGGAAGCCTGGATTCATCTGGTGAGTAGACTAATGGAGCTTCAGCTTACTCATCAGCCCGACCAGTTGTGTTGGAAGCTTACTAGGACGGGTGAATTCACTGTAAATTTGATGTATATTGATGTCATCAACTCTAGTGTTGTTCCTAGTTCCAAACATGTTTGGAAAGTCAAGGTTTCATTAACGAGCTTAACAAGCTAAACGAGCCAGCTCGTGAGTTATACGAGTCGAGCCAATCTTGACTTTGAGCTCGTTATAGTAACGAGTCGAGTCAAGCTAGCTCGTTAATGAAACGAGTTTTAGCGAGCCGAGTCGAGCTGGCTCGGCTCAGCTCGAATTCCACCCCTAGTTTGTACATAAACAAATCATCTTAACAAAAGATAATTTGGTTAAACGCAACTGGACAGGATCTACTAGGTGTAGTTTCTGTGATGGGGATGAATCTATCAAGCATCTTTTCTTTGATTGCCCGTTGGCGAGAGTGTTGTGGCGCACGGTGCAAATTGCTTTTAACTTTACTCCTCCGAATTCAGTCAGGTCGTTATTTGGAACGTGGCTTGTTGGGATAGAGTCCGAAATAGCTAGACAAATTCGAGTAGGAGGATGTGCGTTGTTATGGGCAATTTGGAACTGCAGAAATGATTTGGCTTTTAACAGAACAACAACTATTAATTTTTTGCAGGTGTTATTCCGGGCTACTACGCTAATCCGTATGTGTTCCTTACTCACTCCGACGGAGGCCAGGGAGCATTTGGTTACTGGATCTATCCGGTGGGAGATTGTAGCGCAGGATATCTTCAACCGGTTTGGATGGCGATCATGTAATAGGATAGGCGATTAGTTTACCTACCTTTCTTTTGCCAGCCGGTTGTGGCTTTTGGGCCTTGTTGCTTTTGGCTTTGTGGCTCTTTGTGAGCTAGCCTTTTTCTGTTTGCAGACTGCAATACCTTGTTAAACTACTTTATTTTTAATAAATGTTGCTGTATGCATCATTTTGATGCAGAGGCCGGGGAATCCCCCCTTTCCGGAAAAAAAGAAAATCATCCTCTGGCCGCATCATGTATGTCGCTACCGGCATCTTCGCCGGGAGGCTTGGCAGCGGCGCCTCTAACCGCAGCACGCTGACGGCCTGCCTGATGGACGGCCTCAGGCCAAGGTCGGGGTGCCCGCACCAGAGCCCAACCATCATGACACGCTCCATCTCTTTCTTGTCGAACTTGTCGTCTAGCCGCGCGTCGGCTGCCTCCAGGATGGCCCCTCTGCCATATGACTCCCATACCCACTTCAATAGGTGAACAACTGCTCCACCATCGTCTTCTTGGACCACAGCCGGCGTCCGGCCACAAGCCATCTCGAGTAGGACAACGCCGAATCTGTACACGTCGGACTCCACACTGGTCGTGCCCACGAACACGCACTTTGGGTCCATGTAGCCAAGCGTCCCTGCTGCGCCTGTCGTGAATGAGCCCCGGCCATCACAAATGAACCTGCAATCCCGAAGTCACCGAGCTTTGCATTGAAGGACACGTCCAGCATGATGTTGCTCGGCTTGATGTCCCTGTGCACGACGCGCTGCTCCATGTCCTTGTGCAGGTACTGCAGCCCGGAGTCAATGCCAAGTGCGACCCCATATCTGACTGCCCATGGCAGCAGGTGGTCAGGCTTGTACAGGTGAGCGTCAAGGCTGCCATTGGGCATCAGCTCGTAGATGAGTAGAAGATCATCGTCGTCGCCCCCTTAGAACCATCCAACAAGCGGCACGAGGTTCCGGTGCCGGAGGCGGCTAATGATCTTTACCACTGAGACAAACTCCTTCCAGCCCTGGCGAGAGGTCTTGGACACTTTCTTCACGGCAATGTGAAGGTTCGTGTCATGGAGGAATCCTCGGTACATGGACCCGAAGCCTCCTTCACCTAGCTTGTTCCTGCCGGAGAAGCTGTCTGTGGCGGCCACAAGCTCATCGAATGTGAATCACCTTGGCCCTGTCCCTTGCTCGAGCTCGCCTTGATATATGCTTTTGCCGCGGAAGTACTCTTTCAGCGGCTCTGATGTCACAACTGCTGGAATTTTGTCTATTTTGGGCTAGCCCAATAGCAGTTTCAGAAATTCCTAGTAAATCCTAGAGGCCCACGCAGCCCATTCGTGCAAGGCAAGAGGTGGAACTAAAGTTTAGTCCCACATTGCTAGTTTAGAGGGAGTTGGACCTCTTTATAAGGGAGGTTCTTTCCCCACATATGTGAGCATGAGAACAAGAGGGACATCCACGCGTGCTCCTCCGCCGCCGCCCGCCTCGCCTCGCCACGCCATGCCTCGCCTCGGGTCGATAGCCCTCTCGCCTCCTTCTCTTGCGCCTATAAAAGGGAGGTCGCTCCTCTTAGAGAGACGCACCAGAACTACTTCCTCCTCTCGCCACCGGTTCATGAACACTGCGCTGCTGCTACAATCTTCCTCATCCCGGCTTGCGGCGTGCACCGCAGGTCGGGGCAGTAGGCTACGCCCCAGACTCCGACGACTTCTTCCCTGACGTCGACAACCTCTTCGACGACATGGCCACCGATGATGTCGACCCCAAGTCCAGTGCCTCTGATCCTGTTGTTGTCCCGTACGTGTTCTTGTTTTTCCTGTTAGAGGTCATGTCACAGTTCCTTCTTCTAGTGTTTGCCCTAGACATGTTAGGCTCTACTTCATATATACATCTTGATCTACTGTCTGCTCTAGAGATGATCGGTTCTAGCTCATATATGCAGATGTTATTTACCTTCTCTTTCTCAAATAGCATGGCTTGTTTTATCACTGCTATACTATTCATGCTTTATCTAGTATTTCTGTTAATAAAATCATTCAGTAAATTGCTCATATTTCCAACAATACAAAAACCTTATGATATTCAATTTACCCCAAGTGGTTTTGCTGCTTCCATGAGACCTCCTATGTTTGAGGGTATCCACTATAAGAGGTGGCGTGTGAGAGCAATCTTATGGTTACAAACCATGTGTTGCTATGACACCACTCTTGGCAAATCTGAAGGAGAGCAAGATGCTCAACAAGCACAAGCTTTTCAGAAAATGGATACCCTGTTTAAGGCTGCTCTCTTGAGCGTTCTTGGTGAGAACATAGTTGATGCTTATGCGTCAATTGATAATGAAAAATATATGTGGGACACACTTGAGGCCAAGTTTGGGGTCTCGGATGCTGGCACTGAGCTGTACATCATGGAGCAATTTAATGACTACAGGATGACTGAAGAGTGCTCCGTGGTTGAGCAAGCTCATGAGATACAGTCATTTTCTAGAGAACTTGAGCACTTCAATTGTATCCTACCGGACAAGTTTATTGCCGGAGGTATCATCACTAAGCTTCCTCCCACGTGGAGGAACTTTGCTACCTCACTGAAGCATAAGAGGCAGGAGTTTTCCGTTTCGGATCTCATTGGTACTCTTGATGTGGAAGAAAAGGCGAGAGCAAAGGACAACCGTGCTCGAGGTATTGAGGGAGGTTCTAGTGCCAATCTAGTATAGAAGAAGAACTTCCAGCCCCACAAGTTCAAGAACAAGGGCAAGTTCGATGGTAAAGCAAAGTTTGATGGGAAGAACAAGGCTGTGCAGCACACGAACTTCAAGAAGAAGAATCAAGAAGAAAGGTGTTTGTCATGTGTGTGGGGATCCCGATCATTGGACTCCTAGTTGCCCTAATCGCTATGACAAGCGTCATCCTGGGAAAGGCGGCAAGACCGCTAATGTTGTCATTAGAGACACTGACTTGAAGGATGCTGGGTATGGTATATTTCCCACTATTCTTTCAGTATGTCATTCTCCTGATTGGTTGATTGACACTAGTGTTAATGTGCATGTATGCGGTGATATTTCCATGGTTTTGTCTTATCAGACCGCAGGGACTTCAACCGTGCTGATGGGCAACGGTTCAAGTGCTTCTCTTCGTGGTGTTGGCATGGTCGATCTGAAGTTTACTTCGAGGAAGATCGTGCGGCTGAAGAACGTGCATTATGTCCCCTCCGTCAATAAAAATCTTGTTAGCGGATCTCTTCTGTGTAGAGATGGCTACAAGCTTGTCTTTGAGTCGAATAAATTATAATTTCCAAGTATGAAACCTTTGTTGGTAAAGGCTATGAGTCAGGAGGCCTGTTTCATTTATCCTTATCAGACGTTTGCAATAAAGTTGTTAATCATATTTGAAACAATAGTGAATCAAATGTGTGGCATTCACGTCTCTGTCATGTTAACTTTGGTTGCATGTCGCGACTAGCGAAGTTAAACTTAATCCCTAGTTTCACCACTGTCAAGGGATCTAAGTGTCAAGTGTGCGTGCAAGCTAAGCAACCTCGTAAGTCTCATGTGACTGCGGAAATGAGAAATCTTGCACCACTAGAGCTCGTACATTCAGATCTATGTGAAATGAATGGTGTTTTGACAAAAGGTGGAAAGAAGTATTTTATGACATTGATTGATGACTCCACTAGATACTGCCATGTGTATCTTCTGAAATCTAAGGATGAGGCTTTGAACTACTTCAAGATCTATAAAGCTGAAGCGGAAAACCAACTTGATCGAAAGATCAAGAGGCTTAGGTCCGACCGTGGTGGAGAGTATTTCTCAAATGAATTTGATTCCTTTTGTGCGGAACATGGTATAATCCATGAGAGGACGCCTCCCTATTCACCTCAGTCAAATGGGGTGGCCGAAAGAAAGAACCATACTCTAACTGATTTGGTTAACGCCGTGTTGACACATCGGGTCTCTCCAAGGCATGGTGGGGGGAGGCGACATTGACTGCATGTCATGTCCTAAACCGAGTTCCCACAAAGAACAAAGAGATAACTCCATTCGAGGAATGAGAGAAGCAAAGGTTAAATCTCTATTATCTACGAACCTGGGGTTGTTTGGCGAAAGTCAATGTGCCAATTCCAAAGAAGCGAAAGCTGGGACCAAAAACTGTGGATTGTGTTTTCCTGGGATATGCTTTTCATAGCATTGGCTATAGGTTCTTGGTTGTAAAATTTGAGGTACCTGACATGCATGTCAGTACGATCATGGATTCAAATGATGCGACTTTCTTTGAAGATATCTTTCCCATGAAGGATATGGCTACCTCATCTAATCAGGAGATGTCTAGTTCATTGAATCAGGAACCAGTTATAATTACTGAACCTGTCATTTTGATGAAACACTTTGAAACCTATGGAGGAGAACAATGAAGTTCCTACTAGGAGCAAGAGACAGAGGACTGCACAGTCCTTTGGTGATGATTTTCTTGTGTATCTCATAGATGACACTCCCAGTTCTATTTCAGAGGCCTATGCATCTGAAGATGCTGACTACTAGAAGGAAGCAGTTCGTAGCGAGATGGATTCCATCTTGGCGAATGAAACTTGGGAGGTAACTGATCGTCCTTATGGGTGCAAACCTATAGGATGCAAATGGGTATTCAAGAAGAAGCTTAGGCCTGATGGTACTATTGAAAAGTACAAGGCTCGGTTCGTGGCTAAGGGTTATACCCAAAAGGAAGGTGAAGACTTCTTTGATACTTACTCACCTGTGGCTCGACTGACCACTATTCGAGTTCTACTTTCACTAGCTGCCTCACATGGTCTTCTCGTTCATCAAATGGATGTTAAGACTGCTTTCCTAAATGGAGAGTTGGACGAGGAAATTTATATGGAACAACCAGATGGATTTGTAATAGATGGTCAGGAAGGGAAAGTGTGAAAGTTGCTGAAGTCTTTGTATGGACTACAGCAAGCACCCAAACAGTGGCATGAGAAGTTCGAAAGAACTTTAACAGCTGCAGGCTTTGTTGTGAACGAAGCTGGCAAATGTGTGTACTATCGCCATGGTGGGGGCGAGGGAGTTATGCTTTGCTTGTATGTTGATGACATACTGATTTTCGGAACAAATCTGAATGTCATTAAGGAGGTCAAGGATTTCCTATCTCGTTGTTTTGAGATGAAGGATTTAGGGGTGGCTGATGTCATTCTGAGCATCGAGTTGTTGAGAGACGATGATGGTGGGATTACATTGCTTCAATCTCACTATGTGGAAAAGATCTTGAGTCGCTTTGGCTACAGTGACTGCAGGCCCTCTCCAACACCATATGATGCTAGTGTATTGCTTCGAAAGAATCGAAGAATTGTTGGAGACCAATTGAAATATTCTCAGATTATTGGCTCGCTTATGTACTTAGCCAGTGCTACAAGACCTGACATCTCTTTTGCTGTTAGCAAACTGAGCCGGTTTGTCTCAAAACCAGGAGATGTGCATTGTAAAGCTCTAGATAGAGTTTTGCGTTATTTGAAAGGCACTGTGAATTATGGAATTCACTACACTGGGCACCCAAAGGTGCTTGAAGGGTATAGTGACTCAAAATGGATCTCAGATGCTGATAAGATAAAGGCCGCGAGCGGATATGTATTCACTCATGGAGGTGGCGCTGTTTCTTGGAAGTCTTGCAAGCAGACCATCTTAACGAGGTCAACAATGGAAGCAGAACTCACAGCACTAGATGCAGCTACGGTCGAAGCAGATTGGCTTCGCCGGCTCTTGAATGACTTACCTGTTGTTGAGAAACATATACCGGGTATCCTTATGAACTGCGACAATCAAACTGTGATCACGAAAGTGAACAGCTCAAAGGATAACATGAAGTCATCAAGACACATTCAGAGAAGGTTAAAGTTTGTCGGAAAAATGAGAAACTCCGGAGTTATTGCATTGGATTATATCTAAACGTCTAAAAATATGGCAGATCCTTTCACTAAGGGTCTATCATGTAATGTGATAGATAATGCATCGAGGGAGATGGGTATGAGACCCACAACATGAGTTGTTCAAAGTGGTAACCTATTCTTTGTGATCGGAGATCCCGTGAATTAGATGTGGAAGACAAGTTGTTGGTCAACTGGGAGGAGAGTATCCTTACTGTTAAAAATACCACTCCATGAAGATGCAATACTCTCCTAATCTACATGGCAGGTTGATGTACATCTTAATGTGTTCTAAGTGGCTCTTTGAAGCAGAGATATTGTCCTGCAGAACATCTTTTGATGAACACACCTATATGAGTCTCATTGTTAAACGTCGCAATCTATGAGAATAGGGTTCTCTCTGGTAAACTCATGAAAGGTCTCGGAGTATGACGCATAAGCTTCACCCGCGGAGAAGACCCACGGTAGCCACGTATCGGTCAAGGCTTCGTGTGAAGCTAGATTCGCAAAAAACTTGCAGTTCAAGGCCCAGTCCACTGTTCAATTTGCTTACTAGTGTAGCATAGAGTTCTAGGTGGAAGTTCAACTTAACAGTCTCCACTGCAGTACCGGTATATAAAACAGTGTTTTGGAACCAAAGGCAAATTTTGTGTGCCTCTGGGATCTAATGGGGGATTGCTGGAATTTTTTCTATTTTGGGCCAGCCCAATAGCAATTTCAGAAATTCCTAGTAAATCCTAGAGGCCCACGCAGCCCATTCGTGTAAGGCAAGAGGTGAAACTAAAGTTTAGTCCCACATTGCTAGTTTAGAGGGAGTTGGACCTCTTTATAAGGGAGGTTCTTTCCCCACATGTATGAGCATGAGAACAAGAGGGACATCCACGCGCGCTCCTCCTCCGCCGCCCGCCTCGTCTCGCCACGCCACGCCACGCCACGCCACGCCACGCCACGACGTGCCACGCCGCGCCGCGCCATGGGTTGCGGGAATGAGCCGAGCCGATGTCTAAATTTTTGCCACGCACTACGGGTATACGAAAGGTCAGACGGAAATTGAAAAGATTTTTGCGATAGTGGAGTTTGAATGCGAATGGTACAGCCCTTCGGCTGCTGGCTGTTCGCTTCCTCTCCGTCTCTTCGATTCGCCTCCCATCGCTGCCCTCTCGCCTCCTTCTCTTGCGCCTATAAAAGGGAGGTCGCTCCTCTCAGAGAGACGCACCAGAACTACTTCCTCCTCTCGCCACCGGTTCTTCAACACTGCACTGCTGCTACAATCTTCCTCATCCCGGCTTGCGATGTGCACCGCAGGTTGGGACAGTAGGCCTCCGAAACCGCACCTCTTTGAGTCCTGTACGGAGAAGGGTGATAAGGTTTTTGGGGAGCGCTTCGCGCGACTACTGACTTCTTCGTCACGGACGCCCCGGACTCCGACGACTGCTTCCCCAACGACGACTTCTTCCCTGACGTCGACAACCTCTTCGACGACATGGCCACCGATGATGTCGACCCGAAGTCCAGTGCCTCTGCTCCTGCTACTGTCCCGTACGTGTTCTTGTTTTTCCTGTTAGAGGTCATGCCACGGTTCCTTCTTCTAGTGTTTGCCCTAGACATGTTAGGCTCTACTTCATATATACATCTTGATCAACTGTCTGCTCTAGAGATGATCGCTTCTAGCTCATATATGCATATGTTATTTACCTTCTTTTTCTCAAATCGCATGGCTTATTTTATCACTGCTATACTAGTCATGCTTTATCTAGTATTTCTGTTAATAAAATCATTCGGTAAATTGCTCATATTTCCAACAACAACCACCCCGGCCGCCGCCATCCTTATTCGCCACCAGTTAAACAGGAACCGAACCAATAGGCCGATCATAAAGAGCACGAGCACCACGGCGCCGATAATAAGACACAGGATGATAGCCACCTTTCGCCGTTTTTCCTACGCTCCAACTCTTGGGCTTTCATCTCCTTCTCATAACTCTCGCTGTACGGTGTACCTGTCCAGCCACACCGTGGACGGCCTGTCGGCAAGGATGGCGTAACCCAGGTAGCAACTGTACCCCTTGATGGAGCCGCCGCTGTTGTTCGGGAACAATTGCGGCAGCTGATCGGTGTAGTAGGAGAGGCAGCATGTGCACTCGCTCGCCGGCAGGTCCCTAGTACACTGCACCACCGCCCGCACCCACTGTGTGTCGGTGAACTGCTGCGTGCCCTCGGCGATCCGCTCGTCCGCTTGGCCGGCCTTCACCGTGAGCCGATTAATCAACTCGAATCTCATGTGGCTCATGCCAGCCGTGTCCACAACGTACCCTTCGAGTGGGATCAATGGGTTGTATTGTACCAAGTTCGATCCACCACGTAGGGCGCGACAGCAAGGTTGGTGATGGAGAGGTCGGCGACGGAGAAGAAGGACTCGCTGGAGTACCGAAGGGTGCAGGCGTTGTAGACAGCGTGAACCGTCCGGCTGTTTGGGCACAGCTTCATGATGCCCTTGGGTGCGAGTGTGAGGCTTCGGGTCCAGCCTCGTCGATCGGTATCTCCAGCATAGCACATGAAGAGGCCGAAGACCTCGTCGCCCGCCGCCCCTAGCCTGCCGTTGAAGAAGTCGCCGGCGTTGGCGGCGGCCATAGGGATGGACGAGTGAATTGCAAAAAACATCGACACTTCAGGCAAGGTTTGCAGGAACCACACATTTACGGAATTGTGCCAAAAAGCACTAATTTTTTTCATAATTTTTTGCAAAAAAACACTAGTTGGCAGCTTTGGTCGTTTTGATGACGATTATGACATGTGGGTCCCGGAAATGATGATGTGGCGTAACTGATGATGCTAGAGGTCGTTAGAGATAATTTTTACCAAAAACTCCCTCACTTCTTTAAAAAAAACACCCGTGGTCAAACTAAGAAAACACCCCTGCGCATAGGACGGCCGGACCTTGCCTCCGCCGCCGGCCTCGGGTCGTACACCTCTGGATCAGGAACATCGGACCAAACCGAGCACCGCCATGGCCGTCGCTTGTCGTTGACGTGGCTGGAGACAACCACGAGCTTCAGCATCATGTGCATCTGCCTTGCCCTGTCTCCCTCTCACTCCTGCTTCATTGACTGAGCCAGGGACACGCCATAGCCGTCGGCAGCGACCTTGCTCTCCAACCTCGGTCATGGCGCACCACCATCAAATTAGCCACCGGCAGACTCCTTCGGTCCTCATCCTAGACACCGTCTGGTCCGCAGCGCCAACGCCGACCTCCTGGACATCCCAGCGTCAAGCTCCGCCAGCACGCACGGGCACCGGAAGCCCGGGTCCGAGCTCGCGGGCACGCTGCCTGCCGCTGCCCTTGCCCCAGCTGGCCGCCACCGGATCGACCTCCATCGCCCCCCCCCGCCCTGCAGCATGGCCGACTGGCCGCGGCCGGCGCGGCTGCAGCTCGCGGCCGCCAGGGCTGCTGCTCGCGCCCATCTGCGGCCACCGCGGTTGATGCTCACGCCCGTGCGCGGCCACCGCGGCTACTGCTCCGGTGTCACGCTCCCCCAGCAGCTTCGCCCCCGCAAAAGCTGCTGCTGCTGCCGGTGCTCCGGCGCCCGCGGCAGCTGCTGCTCCGGTGGGGAAGGGGGCCGGAGAGAAGACGCGAGGAGGAGGGGGCTGATTGCTTTTTAAGTTTTTGAAGAACGGCGTCACCTGCGAACCGTTACGCCACGTCATCATTTCCGGTACCCATCTGTCATAATCGTCATCAAAACGACCAAAGCTGCCAACTAGTGTTTTTTGCAAAAAATTATGAAAAAATTAGTGCTTTTTGGCACCATTTCGTAAATGTGTGGTTCCTGCAAACCTTGCCTGAAGTGTCGATGTTTTTTGCAATTCACTCGGGATGGACAACAGAAGCCGATCGAGGCTCACGTGGTACTGGCTTCCGTCGCTGTAGTGGCCAGCAGTCGAGCACGTGATCACGGATGGCCGCAGGGGCTGGGTCATCTCCAGTGGCGGAGCTATGTGTGCTCCTGGGGTGGCTGTGGCCCCCCAATCTTGGCAAAAAGTCTGAAAGAATTTTATTTAAAGGGTTTAGATGAGGATAAATTTAGCATTTGGCCCCCTTAGGTCTGCATGTTTTATCATTTGCCACCCCGAATTTTCTCCCCAGCTCCGCCACTGGTCATCTCGTTGCTGACAGTGTCGCCGTCAAAAAGTGGGCGGGCTTGGCATGTGGCGACGACGGCTAGGAGTGGGAGTAGCATCAGAAGATGAAGGCATGAAGGTGAAGCCATGGCCAACCAGCAGAGGACCTCTCGATAAAGGTATATGCATAGAGAGGAGAGAGAGCAGCCATGCTTCGGTCGTAGTCTGATTGGAGAATGACCGCCGCTCCATGTTCAATATTCCACCGGCGCGTGATACTTTTCAAGTTTGGGATCTGACTACATGCTCGGTCAACTTTGGTGGGCACAGAGCACTGTTTTGGCCATAGTAAACTACAATTAAACTATGGATTCATATGATGCAGAGGAGGCTGACTGTGCTTTCTCTCTTCCGTTATAAAGCAATGAAATAGAAACAAAACCGAATTTGGAGGTTAGTGAAATAGAGACAAGTTCCCTCCACTACACTTTGAATTATCCCGGTCAGAGCAACGTGTGATATTCAACTTAGAAAGCGACTAGCAAACCAACCTACTATTGGATGGTTAGGATGACAGGTGATATCCCAGTGCCAAATCCCAGACTTGACACTGGTCCGTGCATTTTTCTGGATTTATTTCAGGCCTTCTGACGATCTGCGTTTTGTGGGAGGAGACTTTCCGTCGACTATAAAGGCGTATGTGGCGACTTCTTCAATCTCAAGATGAAATATCACTCAGTCATTCAGAGGTGCTCATAGAGATAGGATGTGCATGTGTGCATTCTTATGGGCGAGTGTATGTGCATATGCCTCTGTACTGTATTAAAAAACTCGGTGTCAAGCCGGAGGAATGTGAGGATGAGGCCAAATTATCATGCCTAGCCATGTCACATCGTACATTTGATTTGAAATTAAAGCAAGCTCCCGTAGCTTAGTTCCAACCGGGGGCCTCCGGTAAAGGTCAAGGGGTAGAGACTAGGTCTAAGTGCCTTTGTCAAAGCCATGAACCCGGCCTCGGCCCAGGCCCCGATGGGTTGCCGGTCCGCTTTTTTCAGGCTTTCTGGCTGATGGTCAAAGAGATCATCCTTGACCTACTCCGTGAGTTCTCTAGGGAAACATTAGACATGTCCCGGCTTTACTATGGGATCATCTCCCTGATTCCCAAGGTGTACGCCACTAGGGCGGCCCTAATCGCTCCCTGGATCCATCACCCGAACCAGTCGGCCTTCACGAAAGGCAGGTATATTCTGGATGGGATCCTCGTTCTTCACGAGGTCATCCATGAGGTCAAGAGCAAGCATCTTCGTGCGGTGTTCCTCAAGATTGACTTTCATAAAGCATATGACACCGTTCATTGGTCCTTCCTTCGGGAGGTGTTGCTCAAGCGTGAATTTGACTCCCACTGGGTTGCCCGGGTGATGTAGTTAGTGATGAGTGGTCAGACGGCTGTGAACATAAATGGGGAGATCGGGCCGTACTTCATGACTGGCCAAGGAGTACGACAAGGAGATCCGGTCTCCCCATTTCTTTTCAACCTTGTGGTCGACGCCCTGACTTCGATCCTAGATTTGGCCAAACGCGCCGGCCACATTAGGGGGATTTGCCCCCATCTTGTGGTCAATGGAGGTATGACCCACCTCCAATATGCAGATGACACCATTATGATGATGGAAGGATCGGGCGAGGACATTCGGAACCTCAAGTTCCTCCTCCTCTGCTTTCAGGAGATGTCGGGCCTCACGATTAACTTCGCCAAAAGTGAGGTGATGGTCCTTGGATATTCTCAGACGGAAGCTCAGCGAATTGCCAATCGCTTGAATTGCCGAGAAGGACTTCCGTCCAATAATCGCCAAGCTCCAACCTAGGATGGAGCCTTGGCAGGGGAGATGGATTTCCAAAGCCGCTCGAGTGATTCTGATGAACTCTTCCCTTATTAGCCTACTGATGTACATCATGGGATTCTATAGTCTACATGAATACCTTCATCATGAGGTCACCAAACTACTCTCCAGATTCTTCTGGGCTGGAGAGAACAATAAACAGAAGTGTCACATGGCGAAATGGTCTGAGATCTGTAAGCCTAAGGAACAAGGAGGCCTTGGGATCATTTCTTCCAAGCGGATGAATATTGCCCTCCTCTCCAAATGGCTTTGGCGGATTCACACCGACGAGGGCGGCCTGTGGCTAGAGATTATCCGCGCGAAGTACCTTCACGGGCAACCGCTGGCCTTCGCCCCTAGCTCTGGAGGGTCCCAATTCTGGCAATCGGTTATCCGTCTGATGCTGGTCTTGCGCATTGGGACCTCCATTAAAGTGGGCACCGGATCTGGCACCTTATTCTGGTTGGATAGATGGGCCAGGACCCGTCACTTTGCAGATTGCTTTTACGCGTTATTCTCGATCTGTGTCCGCCCACAGCTCTCTATGGCTGTGGCCTTAGCTGACTTGGGCGCTATTGCCTTCTGCCATACCTTCGGGGCGGTGAAGCTCGAGCAATGGGAGGAATTGCTCGAGTGTATTGCCCTCCACTCTCCCTCCCTTGAGCCTGATTCGCTGTCTTGGCATCTCGAGCCAAGCGGTAGATTCTCGACTAGATCCCTATACCAGGCGATTGTTCCCATCCCTGGCCCGCTGGAACTATCGGTGCTTTGGGAGATCAAACTCCCCTTGAAAATCCGTATATTTCTCTGGCAAAGGGTCCGAGGCCGCCTCCCTTCGGGTACGGAGGTCCAAAAACGTAATGGACCTGGGGATGGCCTCTGCCCCATTTGTTTGGTACCGGAAGACTCTAACCACATCTTCTTCCGATGCCCTGCGGCGCAGTTCCTCTGGAGCTGCTTCCGGGAGGTGGTTGGTGGCAATTGGTGGCACGACAACCTCCCGGACTTGTTTGGGGAGGTCCTTAGGCTCCCCGGTGCTAGTCGCGCCCCCACTTGGGTGGCTGTGGGTACACCCTGGCATGGACCCTCTGGTGTACCCGCAGTAAACTAGTCATCGAACGCGTGATTCCGTATCGTGTGACTGATGCAATCTATAAAATGTGTGGCTTCCTACAGCTCTGGAGACCGCTTAGCAAGCGGCGCGACCGAGACGTCATCGACAACATCATTGCGGGTCTTTGTTCCTCGGCGTCGGCTTTTGCTCCACCACCGCCACCACCTCCCGAGCCGGATTAGCTTTTTTAGCTTTGTTTGGGGCTTGTCCTGCTATGCCCCAACATGACTTTGTGACTTGTTTGTATTTTGTACTAATGTGTTGGATGCTTGGTTCGTTGCTTTATAATATAAAACGGGAGGAAACCCGTTTTCTTAAGCGCTTGCGTAGATCATATGAGCCAAATGGGCATGTGCCCGCATCGTTCTAGGCACGTTGAAGTTTTCACAGATATTGAAAAAGATTGATAATTGCATGTGGAGACTAAAATGTTGATGGATCAAGTTAAGTGGCTTTGCACTTTAATAGCATGCACTACATTCGCGAATTTTCGGAAACTGCTGCCAGGCAAAAGTGAACACTTTGCTCCACTTATTCCTTAGTTTGACCCACATTATGTTATTTTTTCTTTTACTTGAGCATAGGCCTCCCATGTTTTCATCTAGTATTATACAGTATATCAGTTTTAAAAGAAGGTATGATAAGGACTCACCTTTCCTCCTGGCTAATCTTTTCTGCTTCATTAAATGATTTATACCTGCACCAAGTGTGAGATACACGTACAGACGCCCTTGTCGTCGATAATTCTGACCTTGGCTACGAGCACATATTGGGTACCCAGTTACCTGAAATTTCTTCCTGTCAATGAAAGAGACAGATAACCAAACCCCCAATATATTGAATCTGTGTCATCTCAACTTGCTGATTTTACTAAACCATATGTATATCATCTCCAGACCAGCCACGCGTCAGTAACAAGGCTTTTCTGTACTGACCAATATTCTTCCCAAACTCTGGCAATGCTATCTGTCTAGATATACCTACGTTCGTAAAAACACGACTTCCTAGAAAGTGTGCGCCCATGCAGATGCATGCAATTATTTTGAAGCGACTCAAATTTCATTAGAGCTCGGTTCAGATGCATGCAGAAACATGATCGTCAATTGGTACAAGATCCTAGATGCATACACATGGATTATTTTGAAGTAGCTCAAATTTTATTAGAGCTCGGTTCAGTCCAAGCACACATTATACATACTGGGTGGTACACTGATACTTGAAAAATTCTGAAAGGCCCAGCTGATCGGGGATGCAGTAGTCATCTACTCGACTTTGTCTCGAGCAGAATGAGTCGTGCTGGCATCCCCGCTGCCGCTAGACACTGAAGAACCAAAAGAATCACCAGGCGGTGGCTGCATCATGTAGGTTGCCACTGGCATCTTAGCCGGGAGGCTCGGCAGTGGCGCCTCCAACCTCAGCACGCTGACGGCCTGCCTGATGGACGGCCTCACACTAGGGTCAGGGTGCCCGCACCAGAGCCCGACGACCATGACGCGCTCCATCTCTTTTTCGTCGAACTTGCCATTCAGACGAGCGTCCGCTGCCTCGAGGATGGCCCCTGCACCGTACGAATCCCAGACCCACTGCAACAGATGGACAATAGCTCCGCCATCGGCCACCGCCGGCGTCCGGCCACAGGCCATCTCAAGTAGCACGACGCCGAAGCTGTACACGTCAGACTCCACACTGGCCGTGCCCACATAAACGCACTTCGGGTCCATGTACCCAAGCGTCCCGGCTGCACCCGTCGTGAATGAGCTGCGGCCGTTGCAAATGAGCCTTGCGAGCCCGAAGTCACCGAGCTTAGCGTTGAAGGACGCGTCCAGCATGATGTTGCTCGGCTTGACGTCCCTGTGCACGACGCGCTGCTCGGTGTCCTGGTGCAGGTACAGTAGCGCGGAGCCGACGCCGAGGACGACCTCGTACCTCACTGCCCATGGTAGCAGCTGATACGGCTTGTACAGGTGTGTGTCCAGGCTGCCATTGGGCATCAGCTCATAGACAAGAAGAAGATCATCGTCGTCACCACCATAGAACCATCCAACAAGCCGGACGAGGTTCCGGTGACGAAGTCGGCTGATGATCTTCACCTCGGAGACAAACTCCTTCCAACCCTGTCGGGAGCTTTTGGACACTTTCTTCACGGCAATGTGAAGGTCCATGCCGCAGAGGAACCCCCGGTACACGGACCCAAAGCCTCCTTCACCTAGCTTGTTCGCATCGGAGAAGCCGTCTGTGGCGGCCACGAGCTCATCATATGTGAATCGCCTCGGCCAGGACCCTTCCTCGAGTTCGTCTTGACATACGCTTTTGCCACGGAAGTAGGCCGGTTCTGATCTTGCGACCGCCCTGGCCGCCACTATCCGCCTTCGCCACCAGTTTAACAGGAACCGGACCAATAGGCCGATCAAGAAGAGCACGAGTACCACGGCGCCGATGATAAGACCCACGATGGCAGCCACCTTTCGTTGTTTTCTACTGCGCTCCAACTCATGGGCTTCATAACTCTCGCTGTACCGGTACCTATCCAGCCGCACCGTAGACGGCCTGTCAACAAAAATAGTGTAACCCAAGTAGCAGTTGTACCCCTTGATGGCGCCCCCGCTGTTGTTCCGGAGCAATCGCGGCAGCTGATCGTTGTAGTAAGAGAGGCAGCTTGTGCACTCTCTTGCCGGCAGGTCCCTCGTACACTGCACCACCGCCCGCATCCACTGTGTGTCGATGTCGGTGAACCGTTGTGTGCCCTCGGCGATCCGCTCGGCCGCTTGTCCAGCCTTCGCCATGAGCCGATGAATCAGCTCGGATCTCGTGCGGCTCATGCCGACCATGTCCACGACATTCCCTTCTAGTGGGACTCCATTGTTCGAAGTTTCGTAAGGGTCTCGATCGTACCGAGTTTGGTAAGGACGTTGCACGTAGGGCGCGGCTGACAGGACGGTGATGGAGAGGTCGGCGACGGAGAAGAAGGACTCGTCGGAGTACCGAAGGGTGCAGGCGCGGTAGACAGCGTGAACCCTCCTGCTATTTGGGCACAGCTTCATGGTCCCCTCGGGAGCGCGGGTGAGGCAGTCCTGGCACTCAGGGTCGGTGTCGCCAGCATAGCACATGAAGAGACCGAAGACCTCGTCGCCCGCCTCCCCGAACATGCCGTTGAAGAAGCCACTGTTCTTGGCAGCAGCCATGGGGATGGCCGACAGGAGTCGGTCGAGGTTCACGTGGTACTGGCTTCCGTCGCTGTAGTTGCCGTCGGTTGAGCACGAGATCTCGGATGGCGGAGGGTACAGGAACATCTCGTCGCTGACAGCATCGCCGTAAACAAGTGGGCGTGCGGCGACGACGACGGCTAGGAGTAGGAGTAGCATCAGAAGACGAACACATGAAGGTGGAGCCATGGCCAGCCAGTGGTACGGTACTGGTGAGTGGTGCGCCACACAATTGCACGAGACACCCCTTGATAAAGGTACTCCTATATACGCAGAGAGCTGCCATGCTTCGGTCATAGGAGTGGAGAATGACTACAAGGATCGACTACAAGGTCAACAAAGTTGACCGGTCACCAAAGTTGACCGACTTTGTAGTCTTTTTTTGTTGGCCACAAGATTAAGAAAAAACGGGGGATTATTGAAAAAAGAAAAGTCAAAGAACCTTTATTTATTACTACCTTCATATTAAAATAAGTGTCTCAACTCTAGTATTTTCCTCGGCTTGGACCCAACTGCTCCAAGGTAGCCGCCAAGTACGAAAGCGACCACGAGGCAGTACGCAAATAAGCTGCTCCCTCCGTCCTTTCATATTATGGGACAAAGGAAGTAGGTCGCTGGCGCCTCTCCGTGAGCAAGCACCTCCACCATCTAGACGACATAGCGTCAAAGTGCCACTAGGGATGTAAATAAACTACCCACAACTACGGGGAAGAAGGTACCCTCACCTTGCTCGTCGTCGGCAAGGCCAAAGGAAGAGGGGAGGGGCAGTAACTTTGCAAGTTCCGTCGAACTAAACTTTTGAACTATCCCGGTCAGAGCAGTAGCAAAACAAAAAAGGTTGTGATGTCGAGAAAGGGGATTCCTACCACGTGTTATATTCAACTCAGGAAGCGACTATATAGCCATGTCACATCATTCATTTGATTTAAGTCATGACTTCGTCTGGGACTCCAAGGTGCCGATTAAAGTCAAGATCTTCGCCTGGCTTCTCCTCCGTGATCGGCTAAACACGAAAGGCAACATGTTTCACAAGCATATTGCCCAATCAGCTGCTTGCCCCCGATGTCAAGACCCGCACGAGGATGCTCTTCATCTCATCTCCAACTGCTCCTATGCAACACAGGTTTGGTCCTCCTTGGGTCTGCCGTCGCCAACCTCCCTGGATGATCTGCAACAACACCCCACGATTCCTGGCCTCAACCCAAACATCTGGCCTTCGGTCGCTCTGACGGTTGCATGGAAGATTTGGGATTCGAGAAACGCCCTCGTATTTAGAAACGAGGATCACACCCACAGAATTACAATTCGCAACATTGTAGCAGATTTCTCCCTTTGGGTCTTCCGGTTCAAAAAGAAAGAAGACAATACTTCTGCTAAGCAATGGCTGAATTTCCTCTCTGCTGCTATTTTCGATCCTCTTTTGAGTGGTAATATATTCAGGTGGGGAAGCTCTCCCC
>NC_041389.1:73151457-73195808 GCF_002162155.2 Triticum dicoccoides
AAAAAAATCATTTGATTTAAAATTAAAGCAAACTCCCGTAGCTTAGCTCCAACCGGTGTCCAGTCACTGTCAAGGGGTAGAGACTGGGTCTAAGTTCTAGCGTGGATCATATGATTATCATATGAGCCAAATGGGTAGGTGCCCGCATCGTTCTAGGCACGTTGAAGTTTCCACAAATGATGAATAAGAACATACATGATCAATAGTTGCACGCAGAGACTAAAATGTTGATGGCTCTAGTTAAGTGGCTTTGAACTTTAACAGCATGCACTGCATTCGTGAATTTTCTAAAACTCCAATATACCTTGGCCGGATCGTGATATGGTGTGGACTCAACTACCAGGTCAAAGTAAACACTTTGCTCAACTTATACCTTTGTTTGACCCACCTTATAGTTCTTTTTATTTTTTACTTGAGCATAGGCCTCCCATGTTTTCATCTAGTATTATATAAGTTTAAGAGCCAATTACACTAATGGTGTCACAACTTGCCATGAATGTGCACTTTGGTGCTACAAGTTGTGAGATACATCAAAGTCGTGAAAAAACTTGCCTCTATCGTGCACATACGGTGCTTTTCTCGGTTTCGTACGAATCTAGCATTGACTAAGCAAGCCAACATGGCATGGGTCCCACTGGCAGCGACCAGAGGGTGCGGGCCGGCGCGTGTGGCGAGAGATTTTACTAAAATCCCCTTGGAATTTCTGATACGGTCCTAGAGACCCAGATCAGGGGGACCCAGATCGGGGATGCAGTAGTCATCTACTCGAATTTATCTCGGGCAGAATGAGTCGTGCTGGCATCCCCGCTGCCGCTGCTGCCGCTGGTCACCGAGGAACCAAAAGAATCGTCAGCCGGCGGCTGCATCAGATAGGTTGCCACCGGCATCTTCCCCGGGAGGCTTGGCGGCGGCACCTCCAACCGCAGCACACTCATGGCCTGCCTGATGGACGGCCTCAAGGCGGGGTCAGGGTGTCCGCACCAGAGCCCGACCACCATGAGACACTCCATCTCTTTCTCGTCGAACTTGCCATCCAGCCGCGCGTCGGCTGCCTCGAGGATAGCCCCTCGGCCGTGCGACTCCCATACCCACTGCAACAAGTGGATGACGACTCCGTCATCGTCGTCTACGGCCACCGCTGGCGCCCGACCACATGCCATCTCGAGCAGGACGACACCGAAGCTGTAGATGTCAGATTCCACACTGGCTTTGCCCGCAAACACGCACTTCGGGTCCATGTAGCCGAGCGTCCCGGCTGCACCCGTCGTCAGTGAGCCCCGGCCATCGCAGATAAACCTCGCAAGCCCGAAGTCACCAAGCCTGGCATTGAAGGACGCGTCCAGCATGATGTTGCTCGGCTTGACGTCCCTATGCAGAACGCGCTCCTCCGTGTCCTGGTGCAGGTACATCAGCGCTGAGCCCACACCGAGCGCGACCTGGTACCTGACTGCCCATGGCAGCAGTTGGTTCAGCTTGTAAAGGTGTGCGTCTAGGCTACCATTGGGCATCAGTTCATACACCAGCAAAAGACCATCATCGTCACCGCCATAGAACCATCCAACGAGCGGCACGAGGTTCCGGTGCCGGAGACGGCTAATGATCTTCACCTCGGAGACAAACTCCTTCCAGCCCTGACGAGAGCTCTTGGACACTTTCTTCACGGCAATGTGAAGGTTCATGTCGTGGAGGAACCCTCGGTACACGGAACCGAAGCCTCCTTCTCCCAGCTTGTTCCTGCCAGAGAAGCCGTCGGTGGCGGCAGCGAGCTCGGCATACCTGAATCGTCTCAGCCCAGTCCCTTGCTCGAGTTCGTCTTGGCGTGCACTTCTGCGGTGGAAGTAGGCCACCACTTTAGGAGGTCTTTCCATGAACGATCTCATGGCAACCCTGGCCGCTGCCACCCATGTTCGCCACCGGTACAACATGGATCTCATGGCAACCCTGGCCGCTGCCACCCATGTTCGCCATGAGTACAACACGAACCGAACCAACAGGCCGATCAGGCAGACAACAAGCGCCACGGAGATGGTGATAAGGCTGGCGATGATCACAACCTTTCGTCGGTGTTTTCTGCGTGCTGTCTCCATATTCCTCTGATGCTCACTTTCCTCCTTCTCATATTCCTCGCTAAACCGGTACGTCTCCAGCCGCACCGTGCGCGGGCGCGGCTTGTCAGCATCAGCGAGGATGGCGTAGCGCAGGTAGCAGCTCGGCCCTTTGATGGTGCCACCGCTGTTGTTCGGGAACCATCGCGGCAGCTGATCGGTGTAGTAGGAGAGGCAGCGGGTGCACTCACTCTCTGGCAGATCCCTCATGCACTGCACCACTGCCTGCACCCACTCCGCATCGGTGAACCCCTCTGTGCCCTCAGCGATCCGCTCAGGCCTTTGGCAAGCCTTCACCATGAGCCGATGAATCAACTTAAACCTTGTGTGGCTCACACCAGCAGTGTCCAGGATGTACCCTGCGAGTACGACCCCTTGGTACCAATGGCCATGGTTTCTATTGTTCCAAGTTCGGTAAGGGGTTTGTTCCAGCTTGGGCGCGACGGAAAGGTCGACCTTGTCAACCACAGAGAGGTCAGCAACAGAGAAGAAGGACTTGTCCGAGTATTGGATGGTGCAGGCGTTGTAGACCGCGCGAACCGTCCGGTTGTGAGGACACACCTTCATGATACCTTCAGGGGCACGGATGAGGCAGTCCTGACACTCAGAGTCGGTGTCGCCAGCGTAGCACATGAACATGCCAAAGACCTCGTCGCCCGCCGCGCCGAATGTGCCGTTGAAGAAGCCGCTGGAGTCGGCGGCCACGGGGATGGCCGACAGGAGCCTGTAGAGGTTCACATGGTACTTGCTTCCGTCGGTGTAGTTGCTCGCAGTTGAGCATGAGAACACGGATGGCCGCAGGGGCTGGGGTGTCTCATCGATGACGGCATCGCCGTCGGCGTCAAAAAGTGGGCGGGCGTGGCATGCGGCAACGCCAGCTAGGAGTATCAGCACAAGGCGAACCCATGGAGGTGAAGCCATGGCCGGGCAGGCGGTGGTGACCTTGGTGAGTGGTGAGCGACACAATCACACGAGACACCCTTTGATATATTGGTGAGTGGTCCAGTCTCCACTGGTATCAATATTCCACCAATATTCCACCAGCTCGTGGTTTTCAGGAACTGGATATCTGCTTACACGGAAGGTGGTTTACACGTCAGGTGATTTCAGTATTCCATGAATATTCCAACAGCTCGTGGTGCATATTCGATGTCTCGGATCTAGAACGAGATGGGCACGGCATTGACGAAGTCCGTCTTGTAGGCGGGTCTTGTAGCCACGAATTTACGCAGATTTTTCTCAGCTACAAGTAGAAGGCGCGCGGTCTTTCATTTCATGAGCAGTCGCCCTGTGACCTTTTCAGAAAATTCAGACCAAGGCAGGCAAGGAGAAGGAGTGGCTTGGACTTGAGGAAATTTGGCAGGCCGAAGTGGCTGCCGCCCGGCAGCATCTTCTCCGACAGCGGTGTAATCAAAAAGTGGGCGGCCATGGCATGGGGGAGACGGCGGCTAGGATTAGCAGCACAAGGCGAAACCATGGAGGTAAAGCCATGGGCGGGCAGCGGTGGTGCCTTTGGTTACTCGCGAGAGACACAATCACAGATTCACACAGGAGACACCCTTCGCTGAATGGTGAGTTGTAGTACGTACTATATACTCCCTCCGTTCCAAAATATAGCGCGCCCACGCTTTTCGAGATTCAACTTTGACCATAAATTTAACCCACGAGACCGACTGCGGCGGGATCAAAAATTATATAATTAAAAACTTTTTTTGAATACGAATTCATTGGTATAATTTTTTCGCCCGCCGCAGTAGGTCTTGTTGATTAAATTAATGGTCAAAGTTGAAGCACGGAAACTGAGGACGCGCTATATTTTGGAACGGAGGGAGTACACGCAAGAGAATGAATCACATTATTTTCGGGAACTGAATACAAAGTTGGAGGACTGGCACCTCGTTCACACCCTCCTAGGTGGATTGTTAGGAGTTGTGAGGGCCCGCAGGAGAGGAAAGTCTTTTGGCTGCGCTGCGCCCCTCTCCCCTGCCCGCGCCGCTGGCCGCTCCGGCCGCGGCAGCCACCCAATCCCGGCCATTATGGCTACCAGCTGCGCCTCCTGCTTCCCTGCGCAGGCCCGTTGGAGCCCCTCTCCAACCTCTGGAGCAGCGCTTCGATCCAGTGGCCATTCCCAGCTCTCCTTCCCTCGGTCTGCGGCCTCGACGGCTGGCGCGTCAGATCCGGCCTCGACGCCGCGAATCCTGCAGCGCGGCGAGTCTTCCAGGGCCGGGGCGCGGCTCGGACCGCCGGATCTGGGGGCCTCTCCTCGCGGGGGCCAGGCGCGCCTTAAATCCGTGATCGTTCGCCCCCCTTCGCCGGCCATTCTTTCCTCTTCGAGCCAGGCAAGCCCGGTGGAGGGGGGATGGACGGAGGTCAAATCCCGGAAGAAGGGGAGGGCCGCCCCCCGCTCGGCGGATCGAGGCGGGCGCGCTCCGATCCAGCGCTCGGACCGCCGCAGACCCTTCAATGCGGATGCGAGGAAGGAGGCCTTTTTAAGTAAGTTCAAAGGTAAATGCTTCCGTTGCCTCAGTAAGCGCCACCGCCGCATAGATTGTCGGGATCCCCTCCGCTGCATCATTTGCAAGAGAGCGGGTCACTTTGGCAAGGAGTGCCCTCAAAACCCAAGAAACGGCGGTCCAGGAGGGGCTGCCCGTGATCGCCTAGTTTTCCCGACTACGGCAGCAGCTCCGGTCCACGGCCGCGTCGTCTTCCCGCCCACGCCTCCCCCCGCTCCCATGGCAAGCCTCGCCCTCTGCGACCCGGCCAGGAGGCCGCGGGAGAGCAACAAGATCATCGTGGCCTCCTCGGCATTGGAGATCGAGGAGCATGTGCTGCGCCAGCACGCGGTCACCCTCACCGCCGCGGACCGCTCACACTCCACCACCCCGGCCGTGGTGGGCAGGGTCATCTTCGAGTAGCTATCCACCCCTCCGCACCTGCTTCGCGTCACCGCCCACCAGCCTGAAGCCTTGTCCATTTCGACCTCCCCGCGCACCGGGACAACGCCGTGCGCCGGGGCGTCATCAAGGTGGAGGGGTGCAAGTACTTCATCAGGGCGTGGAATGAATACGACCACGCCGCGCTCCTCAAGTTTCACCACCACGTCCGCGTAGTTGTTGAAGACCTGCCCATGCAGTTCTGGTCGTTGCTGGGCGCGGAGGAGGCCCTTGGCGACATCGGCCGCGTCGATCGGCTCGACTCGCGCACCCTGGAGAGAGGGCACACCAAGACGTTCACGTTCTGGCTCTGGGTGTGGGATGTTGCTCACATCCCCACCAAGCGCGCGCTCTGGGTGCTCAAGCGGGGCGCGGGCCGGGCGGACGAGATCGTCGGCCTCGCCCCCGCTGATCGGCGCATCCCCCCGCCGCCTGGCGTCCGGCACTACGATCTCCTGATCCACGTCGACCTGCTGGAGGACTGGACCCCACTCTCGTCGCGCTCTTCGCACTCCGGCCAGAGCGGGCTCCCCTCCTCGGACGAAGACGACGACCGCCCCCTCCCGCGCTACGAGCCTGGCACCTGGGTGGCGCACGTTGAAGATGGGCAGGGCAAGGCCCGCAGCCGGGCGCCGCACGTCGGGGCTGCGGCCTGCGGCCCTGTGCTCGGAAGGGGTGCCCGCGACCGTGACGAGGATGGCGGTGGTGATGGCGCCGGGGCCAACCGCTCTTGGCGGGATCGCCTGCTGGGCCACGGCTGCCACGCCAGGAGCTGCGACGAGGACGTCGTCAGGAAGGCGCATCGGCGCCGCAGTAGGTCTCCGGCCGGGCGTCGCCACGGGACGGACTGGCGGGGCCGCAAAGTGGTCGCCAAGGCCGCAGACGCTCCGGTTCTGCGCGCAACACCGCCGCTCCCGCTCCGTTCTGCACCTCCTCCTCCTCCTATGGCGGAGGCGGACCCGGTAGCCCAATTCTTCTCCTTCTCCGACAACGGGCGCGCCCTGTCTCCTCCACCGCGCACAGACTGCATGCAGTTGGAGTTGGAGAGCGCCATGCAGGAAGCCCTGGTCACCCCGCTGGCCTTTGAAGATGGTGGCCGCTCCCCTTCCCCCCGCGTCGTCAAGCCCTCCAAGCTCGAAAGCCCGGAGATGCTGCCATGCCTTCTGCCCTGCATTGCCTCCCTTGCTGCGGCGACAGTGGGCTTCCAGATGGACGCGGTCACCCACCAGGTGGGCGCCATGCGCATCGACAGCGGGTAGGCGCCGGTCGAGGAGCTGTTCGCCGTGGTGCCACCCCCGATCCTCGCTAGCCAGCCTCCTCGTCCTCGCCACTCCGCCCCGCCAAAGTCTAGGGCCACCTCCGCCCCATCTCGCCGCAGCGCTCGGCAGGCGGCTGCGAGCAACTCCACCCCCGTGGCGCAAAGGGCGGTGCTGCGCCTCGTTCAAGAGCTGGGTGAGCTTGGCCCGAAGGACAAGATGACTGAAAAAGCTGCAACGCAGATCATGAAGCGCTTCCAGGAGCCTCTCTCTGATGGCGACATTGCTGCGATCGCCAAGCTCATGAGGCTTGACCAGGGTGCTCTCAAGATCGCTGCGGGCATGGCTGGAATCGCCGAAGCAGAAGAGATCATGCAAGGCTAATCATGTTGGTAGTCTTAGTAGTAGCTAGTCTCCGCCTGCGGCTGGTCTTAAACCAGTTTGAGTTAGGGTTAGTTTCTATGTTTAGTTCTTCGGTGTTGTGGACGGCTCGACGACGACGGGCTTTTGGGGCTACTGGTGGCCGTCGTCGCCCCTGGTGTAGTTGTACGGTGTCTCTGTTTCTTCATAGTGCATGGTTCAGTTGGCGGAGAAATGTCAGTTTCTATGATGGATGACGGCAACCTAACCTTCATGACTTGGAATGTTAGAGGTTTGAACTGCCCGGCTAAACGCACGATCGTCAGCGGTGTAGCCTCCTCCCATGGGGTAGTAGTGCTCTATTTACAGGAAACTAAGATTGATACTTGGACGACAGCAGTAGCTAGCGAGATAGGAGGCAGCAGATTGCAGGGGTGTGTTGTGCTGCCAGCGATCGGGACTAGAGGGGGCGCAGCGATTTTTTGGGATAAGGATGTAGTCGACGTAGATTCGCATTACCTCGGTAGTTTCTCCATTACTGCTAGGGTGCACGAGAGGAGCTCAGGGAGGGTTTTTTGGATGACCACGGTCTACGGCCCAACTGAGGATGCACAAAAAGAGATTTTCCTTTCGGAGATAGCCGCTGCCGCCTCTCCTGCAGATGAGCCATGGATGATCAACGGTGATTTCAACATGATATATCAAGCGCGAGACAAGAGCAACTCAAACATAAACAGGAGGATGATCGGGAAGTTTCACCGGGCTACTGATTCAGCAGGACTCAAGGAAATCAAGTGCAAAAACCGGCGTTTTACATGGAGCAACGAGAGAGAAAGGCCTACCTTGTGTAGCATTGACAAGATTTTAGCAACGCGCGCTGGGAGGAATCGCACCCCGATCACATGCTGGTTGCCGCATCAACTTCTTTTTCGGATCACTGCCCGCTGGTTCTAACTGCTGCAAATGCACCTCGACGAAGCGCTAGGTTCAGATTTGAAAACTTCTGGCCTAAGTTTCCTCACTTCTTCCAAACGGTCACTAGAGCCTGGCAGAGGCCGGTTCAACATGACTGCCCTTTCATCAGAATCAAGAAGAAGCTTGACTGAACAGCGGCCGACCTGAGGATCTGGAGCAAGGCCACTTTTGGCAAAGGAAAGATGCAGCTGCACATTTGCAAATGAGGTCATTCGGCTGCTAGATGTGGCGCAAGAAAACAGAGATCTCTCGCCTGCAGAATTGCACCTGAGAAGGCAGCTCAAGATGAAAGTGCTCGGATTAGCAGCCATTGAGAGGGCTAGAAGAAAGCAAGCCTCTCGGATCACCTGGCTAAAGGCAGGAGATGCAAACACGAAGTTTTTTCACGCAAGACTGAGAGCTAGAAGGAGGAAAAACTACATTCACTCCCTCAGGGTAGATGGCTCGGAGGTGTTTGATCATGATGGAAAGGAGAGGATTCTCCATGACCACTTTACAAGGTTTCTGGGAAAGCAAGAAGATAGGAAAACCACCATCAACTGGGAACGACTGGCAATTCCCACTGTGGATCCGCAAGGTCTAGAATCGCCGTTCTCCTTGGCTGAGGTTTGGGCAGCCATCATCTCCTCCCCAGCGGAAAAGGCTCCTGGCCCTGACGGGTTCACAGGGCAATTCTTCAGATCCTGCTGGCACATCATTCAGGACGACATCATGGCAGTGTTTCGCAAGTTCCATCAGGTGGCTGGGCAGAATTTTCAAGAGATCAACACGGCCCTGATTACGCTACTGCCGAAGAAGGATGGAGCTTCGGACATCAACCATTATCTCCCAATCAGCTTGATCCACTCAGTTGCTAAGCTAATCTCCAAAGTGCTCGCTGCACGGCTGGCGGGGGCCCTGGACAAAATCATCTCTGCGTTTCAGAAGGGCAAATGCATCCACGAGAGTTATCAGTACGTGCAAGGCTGCGTTCGGATGTTGCATAGGACGAAGAAAAAGGCACTTTTCTTCAAACTGGACATATCAAAGGCTTTTGATTCGGTGTCTTGGGAGTACTTGCTCGAGCTCAAGCAAAAAATGGGCTTCCCCCCCCAGATGGAGAAACTGGATAGCTCTGCTACTCTCTTCGGCCACCTCCTCCTGCCTGCTCAACGGAACGAAGGGCCAATCAATATCTCATGGCTGCGGCTTTAGGCAGGGTGATCCGCTATCCCCGCTGCTTTTCATCCTCGCGATCGACCCTCTCCACCGCCTTCTTCAAGCTGCTGAAGAGGAGGAAATGATCGCCCAGCTGCCAGGTCGTGGGATCAGCATGCGAATCAACTTATACGCCGATGACGCCGTCATTTTCGCTAACCCGGTGAGGGAAGAAGTGGACGCGCTGCTGCTTTTGCTCAGTAATTTCGGGAAGGCCACGGGACTGAAGTTAAACCAGGCAAAATCTGAAGTCATCCCAATTAACTGCTCTGATGTTCAGTTAAATGAGATTCTGTAAAGTTTTGGAGGGATGCAGTCCTCGTTCCCTACCACGTACCTGGGACTGCCAATCTCCACTAGGAAGCTAAGGCTGGTGCACTTCCAATTTATCATTGACCGGATTCGCTCGAGGTTGGCTAGGTGGAAAGGCAAGATGATGAACATGGCAGGAAGAACGGTGCTGGTGCGTGCTGTGTTGACGGCACTGCCGGTGTTTGCAATGATAGTGCTAAAAGTGCCGAAGAAAATTTTGAAAGAGGTGGACAAAGCAAGGAGGCAGTTTCTTTGGGCACATGATGAGAATGTTACTGGCGCCAAATGCAAGGTGGCCTGGGGCAAAGTCTGTCTTCCGGTGGAAAAAGGGGGGCTTGGTTTGTTGGACCTCCATCGTTTCAGCACAGCTCTCCGGCTGCACTGGCTATGGCTCTCCTGGCAACAGCCGCGCCGGCCCTGGATGAACTTCCCGGCCCCATGTGTCAAGGAGGACCTGAAGCTGTTTGCATCTGCCATCGTAGTGCACTTGGGCAATGGAAAAACAGCGCATTTCTGGACTTGCAGATGGATCGGGCCGGTGGCGCTGCAACACGAATTCCCATCTTTGTTTCAACATTCCAGAAGAAAAACAGGACGGTTCAGGAAGCGCTGACAAACGACACTTGGGTGCGTGACCTCCGGCATGGCAACACAGCAGAGATCGCTCTAGAGTTTCTGCAGCTGTGGAGGAAGATTCAGGGCGCGGGCACTGTCCTCTCCTCCGACGAGGACCGGATCAGCTGGGTGGACACCAGAGGAGAAGGAAGCTACTCTGCAAAGGCTGCTTGCAACCTTCAGATAAGTGACATCCCCCCTGCAGGAGTCAGAGCTACGATTTGGAAGGCTTGGGCGCCAGGTACGGTGAAATTTTTCGCCTGGCTGCTCCACCAAGACAAGCTGGTGCAACGATCGTCTGCAACGGCGAGGGTGGCCCAACGGGTATTTCTGCGTTTGCTGCAACAGAAACCTAGAAAGCTCAGTTCACCTCTTCTGGGACTGCCCCTTTGCCAAATCTGTTTGGCGGGCAGCATCGGGTAAACATGGCTGCTCTGTGCTCAAAGAAGCGCGAGACGAAGGTCACAGTTCCCTCAGGCATTGGGAAAGGCTGATTGCGCTAACGCCTCAAAGTTGCAGAAAGGGCCGAAGGTCGATGCTGCTGCTGATCACTTGGGAGATCTGGAAAGAGAGGAATGCGTGTGTGTTTAGAGGAAAAACGCCTCAGACGGAGGATGTTCAGCGAGCCATCAAAAACACGATGGAGCTCTGGCGGGCAGCAGGAGCTAGATGCATTGAGGCCCCGTTCGGGGAAGACGTAGCGAGATAAGTTACACTGGTCATGTAGCTGGCCTAGTCTTTGGCCGTTCGTAGCTCTTTTCAAACCATGATCACTTGATCAACCATGTATTTCCCATTGCTTTCTTCTAAATCAATCAAGCCGGTGAACCCGGGTCTTTCAAAAAAAATACAAAGTTGGACTTGGTCATCAAGAATTTTCTCAGTCAACTCAACGTGAGCGATATTTTTGATTTCCAAGATTGACGCTGGGGTCCTCGCCCCCGACGTGTGTGTCATTCAACTCGAAAGCGACTTGGCATGACGACATACTGTCACTACCAGAATTCACATAGACTGGCTCTCAAGTGCTGAAGTGGATCAAATGAGCCAATGGGCAGGTGCCCACAGATCATGAGAAAAGATTCGTACATGATCAACAGTGGCATGCAGATATTAAAATGTCATTAGCTAAGTAGTTTTGCATAGTACTAGTATACATTCGTGATTTCTTTAAAACTCAGCTCCAAAGCAGAGTAAACACTTAAACTTATACCTTAGTCTGACATGCCTCATAGTTCTTTCTTTTTGGTTTGGCCGAGGGCCTATGTTTTTTTGGTTTGACATGCCTATGTTCTCTCCTATTACCTCTGTTCACTTATATAAGACATTTTGGCAGTTTAATTTGAACTGTCAAAACGGCCTTATACACTTATATAAGACGTTTTGGCAGTTTAATTTGAACTGTCAAAACGTCTTATATAAGTGAACAGAGGGAGTACTATATATCAATCTAAAAGCAGAACTCCTGCCTGTTAAAAAATGGTATTGCTTGAACTCACTTAGACTTTCAAGGTTTTTTACGGAACAGTTTCTTCGCCTGTGCATGGGCTTTTTCCTGCAATGAGGCACTTGAACAAATGATTCAGTTTTTGCTACATACTGATGAAAAGGAAATCTCCGCTGATTTATGATGATCTTTTTTCCTTATTGAGAAATGCTATGTATTTTATCAGAGATGTGTAATTATTATTTGGCATGACTTGTGGAAATTTGGCCGTGCCTTGAATGATATTTTGTGTCCATATGGCTCATTCTATGAATAATCCACTGTACAGGCAATCAACTATGAAGCAACCAAGAGAAAAATAAACGGAGACTCGTTCACCCTTGGACCTCGGTGGGAGTTTTTTTTAGAAAAGGAGGACGATCCCCATACAGAGCTGTACTGCTGCATCAACCTTGGCCGGTCCAACTGCCGCCGACGCCACCATGACGCCAGGCAGCGTCACCCTCCTGCGCGAGTCCATCTCCGCTCATCAAGCGCCGAGTCTCCACTGCGCCACGCCGTCGAGATCCGCCGTCATGGAGCAGATGAAACACAGCTCCTCCTCTTGTCCCCTCCAACCAGCACTCGCTCCAAAACGATGCCCCCAGGAGGGAGAACGGTACCGATAGCACCGTCATCGTCCGATCCGGTAGACCCAGATCTAGGGTTTCCCCGGGAACTTCCCGATCAGGTTGACGAGACCTGCAACGACGATGCCTCCAGAAGGAAACGACGTCTGAGACGCCGCCATCGTCCGCCAAGACCGCAGTCTGGCGCGATTTTCACCGGAAGCCCGTCTTCCCGATCTCGTGGCTGGCTGGAACCGAGCAGAACCTCGCCACGAAGACGTATGTTGCCGTCGGTACTCCGGCGGAGATCCGGCATCTCCTCACCGGTCCCTCCACGCGCCGCCGGTCGGCGAAAAGCCTCCCTGCGACGGATCCAAACAGGGCGTTGGATCCGCGGTAGCCGTCGTCACCATCACGAGCAGGACAGCCCACCTCGCCGGATGGGGCGCTGCCACCGCCGCCGTCCATGCAGGGCCGCCGCTCCGCCTGCGATGGTGCTCGGGCCCCCGCCGCACAGCCCGAAATCTCCGTCCTAGCCGCCGCCGTTGGATCGCATGAGACCCCCGCCGCCTCAGATGGGATCCGCCGCCGCCCCCGCCCAGAACCATTGGCACCGGGCGCGCCGCCCCCGCCCAAATCAGGTTGTAGCATACAGAAACACTTTTGTGAAGCTTGCAGTATAGAAGGCGATTTCTTTGCTTCGTGTGGACCAAGGCAAAAGCAGTCCAATTCCTCTCACAGCCACTTGAAGAGACACACTGTGAAACAATTCTCAATGCCCACTTCTGCAAATTAGGAACTTCCCCTCCAAACTGGAACCACCACTCAGCTGCATGGTTAAAACAAAGTTAGAGATGCTGAAATGAAGTTGCAACATGAGGCAATAGAGCTAATCAATGGAGATAAGTATCGTGGTTTACTTGGTGCCATTCTTTCTGCGGAAGAGCGTGCCAAACTATGCCTAAACCTCCCACGACATTCCCTATAAGTGCTGATTTCATTGATAGCCAAAAGAGCGCTCTCAGGGTCTGCTATCTTCTCGATGACATCCGTTAGTGCAGAAGCATATTCTGGAAGGTTGCTCAAATTCACCCGATAATGTGTGAACGGATCAAGGACAGCAGCTGTATAAGAAAAGGAGAATCAAGAGAAGTTAATAACCATAAGAAAAAAGCAACAAAATTTCAGTTTCATTAACTTAGTATCTACCTGCAACCATTAGTGTCTCATTTTGCATATCTTCCATCCTCGGGGACACCTTGCTCATGACTCTATCTAACATCTGTGACCCACCACCAAGATGAGAACTCATCTTTTGTATGGCTGTCATCATAGTCTTCTTGAAACCAGATAGAGTACATTTCTTTTGTGTATCAGCATATCTGAGGGCTACATAGAGTGGCTCAAGCAAATCAAGAACCCATTCTAAGGCTGTCCACCACATGTTACTGGATAGCAACTCTTCAGCAAACACATGGTCTGCATCATTCTTCCAAATACTGTTCTTCCAATCGTCGGACACCATCCATTTCCTAAATTTATCTTTCTTCTCCAAATAACTCTCAAGGAACATAAACACAGTTCCAAACCGGGTGGCATTCGGTTTAATCAGCTCACCACCAACGTTCTTCCTCATGCTATCATGTAGGTTGTTGTGATTATAAAAAAACCTACAGATTTGCTTGGCACTTTTGACTATCACATCAACCTCAGGAAACTTACCTATGTCTTTAAGCATTAGATTAACCGTGTGGGCTGCACATGGCTGCCAAACAATATGACTGAATTCTGGTTGTTCAACAAGAGTTTTACAAGCTTTCTTGTAATTTGAGCCATTATCAGTAACAATCTGAACTACATTTTCGTGGCCTATCTCTTCAACAACAACCTGTTTAATCTCTCTATAGAGAAATTCTGCAACGTAGACAAAGTACTCTATTATAAACGTTTGGCTTCCTCAACTTGAAATGCATCATGATATCAAATAAAAACAGAACAAATATGCTAGAATTAATAACAGAACAGAAATATAGAGCATCATAGTAGAAAGAATTGCAATAGTCATAATTAACCAGAAATAACCCTTTCTCAAAAAATCTAACCTGAATTTTGAGACTGGCCAGAAGCATCAATGGATTTATGGAAGAACATCTGTGTATTGCAATAGACCATGAAATTGATAAGACTCATGCCAGTAGGCCCAGTCCAGGAGTCACACATAACAGTTACACCATAGTTCTTCCAATCTTGCTTGAATAGCTTCAGCCACTCTCGAGACTCTTCATAATTTTTGTCTAAATACTTCCCATCAATCTCTTTTCCAGTTGGAATAGGAGCAGCACCAAGATTTTGAGTGATCTTCATGGCAGCCTGAAAATATGGACAGTCAGCTTTTCAACCAGCAATGTCATTTGCATGAAAAAACTTCGCCCAAGCTTGGCCAACAGCATCCCTTGAGCTGCTATCCATAGCAGTGCTGATCTTGGGTTGCATTGATACTTTGTTGCTCGACAATTGCTTGTCAAAGTAGGCTGTGATACTCTGTTTCCCAAGGGAAACGCAAACACCACTGCCACTACCACGCCTCCTCTCAACTGCACGAGATACATTCCTGTAAAACATAAGTAAAAAAAGTTCAACTCAATATGTATGATGATATCAAGTAAAGCAAGAGTAAGGCATAATACAAAGAACTCTAAATGCATCATGATATAAAGTAAAACCAGAATAAGACAAAATAAAGTAAAAACAGAACATTCCTGTCTCTTAGTGACTCCCGTAGTGCCATATGAATTTCTTCATCTTTATCATCATCAATTTTTATCACACCATTTCTCTGGTACATCTCATCCATCAACTCACGTTCAAATCTAAGCTTACGACTTTCCTTCTCCCTCTTCTTTTTCCTCATCTCAAGCACGGCCTTCCTCATTATATCATGCACATTTCTTGGAACATTTGGGCACTCCTTCACTTCACCTACTATCTTGCCAAGATGCTCTTTGAAGCGGGTTGCACCTCCTCCAGAATTCTTCATGTTGCAATACCGACAATGAAATCCTCCTCCGTGCTTGGGGCCATGGTTCCACACATGATGTATGTCGTTGGTCTTAAGTCCTGCATTTCAAAATGCAAGCACCATGTTAACAATGAAACGAATAAACCACTCTTGTAATAGGCAAAAACAATGCATACATTGCATAGGCAAAAACAGAATTAAACAACTAAACAAAAATAGACAGAACAGAATTAAGCACAAGTAAAAAATGCATTGGCAAAAACAGAACTAAGCAAGCAAATGGAATTAGATTTCCACAAAATATGCGTAGGTAAAATCAGCATTAAAAAACTAAACAAAACTAGAATAAGTACAAGTAGTGCTAGTAAGAAATTACAGAACAGGTAGAATTAAAATCATTTAGGTGCTTCACAAATTACAGGGGTAAAACATAGGGAACAAAGAGAAATACAAAAAGCAAGAGTAACACGGTATCAACCTTTAAAAGGTGCCTCTCTTGTTGCTGAACCATTCCTGATCAGACCATCATCTTCATCGTCTAAGTTGACAGTATCACTCCTTCTAGCATCGATGCCTACCCTCTTACGAGAGGAGCCTATAAAATACCGGTGTTAGTTTTCATCAAGAAGAACTTTTACAAGCTATAGCTTACATAAGCTAGAATTAAACATCTACGTAGCATAAGCTAGCATAAACTACGCAAGAAGATCTACTGATTCAAATTAGGACGGCCGGCCGGAAAGTAAAACTGCTACAAAAGCTAGCAACCACATGTATTACGTAATCTATCTACAAACTATATGCTAACGCAAATGCTAAATAAACATGCACGCACAGTAAGGCTGAAAGGCTCACCTTGCCCAGCTTGTGCATCGGCAGCTCCAAAGCCGCTGCCCAAGTCCAGCCCCATATTCGGCCGGACGTGGCCACGCCCCATGGCTCCCTCATTGTCGACCTAGTCGCCCCCTGACCTCGATCTTCTATGGCTGCCACCGCCAACTGGGTCGCCGGCCGGACGGCTGCTGTCGAGAAAGCCTTCCTCATCCATGGTCGCGGATGGAAGAAGGGGAGAACGGACTATGGGGAGGGACAGGGAGTGGTGATCTCTCGAGGCGACGGGGAGGAGGGAGATGGGCAGAGACGGCGCCGCGCCCCCGCCTCACTCGGCTTCGTTGTCTGCAGCCGCCGCACAGAGGAGTGGAGAGTGGAGAAAATGAAATTAGGGCTACGGTAGGGTTTGGTTTGAGCTTTTATAGCACAAGGTTCTATCTATGGGCTGTACTGGACCATGGGCCGGGCTGGAAGTTCAAACGAGGCCGAATTTTTTTGACCGGATTGAACATTTACCGGGCCCAACCGAAATGGGCGGATTTCGGCCACTTTTCGGTTTTTCGGTCCGAAATCCAAAACCCTGGTGCCGACAAGATCTTCGCCCTCTTCATGTGCTACGCCGAGGTCGACGATTCCGCGGAGGTGTGCCAATATTGCCGTACCTCACCTGAGGAGATAATGAAGAAATGCCCGCAGAGCCGGACGGCTAACGTCTACACGGGGAGCTCCTGCTTCATCCGGTACTCCGACAAATCTTTCTTCTCCGTCGCCGACCTCTCCCTCAAAGCGAGGCAACAGCCTGTATACTCATGGACCGCACCGCTAGCCCCCTACAACATGAGCAGTGCCAGCGGGACGAGGGACGAGCTGATGCGTCAGCTCACGGCGAGGGCCGGCAAAGACGCAATGCGGGTCGCTCGAGGCACCCAGAGTTACAACGAGAAAGACCCTCTAGTAGCTATGTCTGGGGTGGCGCAGTGCACCAGGGACCTGCCGCCAAGTGAGTGCATGCGCTGCCTCTCCTACTACACCGATCAGCTGCCTCAATTGCTGTCCAACAACAGCGTCGGAGGATCAGTCATAGGGTTCAGCTGCCATCTCGCGTACAACACGTACACGATCAACAAGAACGGACGCCGCAAAAGGGTAAAAGCGGCTGCCGTTGCTGGTGCCGTGGCGCTCATGCTCTGCCTGATCAGTCTGTCGGTTTGGTTCTTGTCACACCAGAGGCGAAGGAGGTCTAAGGCGGCAGTGAGATCAGAGCTGGAACAACCACTGAAAGAGGTGGTCTACTTCCACGGCAGAAGCACAGACCAAGACGAGCTCGAGCAAGGCACCGGGCCCGTGCGATTCTCATATGGTGAGCTCGCGGCCGCCACCGATTGTTTCTCTGACAGTAATAAGCTAGGAGAAGGAGGCTTTGGATCTGTGTACCGTGGGTTCCACCATGACACGAACCTCGACATCGCCGTGAAGAAAGTGTCCAAGAGCTCCCGGCAGGGCTGGAAGGAGTTCGTCTCCGAGGTGAGGATCATCAGCCAAATCTGGCACCGGAACCTCGTGCAGCTCGTCGGATGGTTCCACGGTGGCGACGACGACGATCTCCTACTTGTCTATGAGCTGATGCCCAAAGGCAGCCTCGACGCTCACCTCTACAAGCCAGACCACCTGCTATCGTGGCTGGTCAGGTATGAGATCGTGCTCGGGCTTGGCTCTGCGCTGCTGTACCTGCACGAGGAGACGGAGCAGCGCATCCTGCACAGGGACATCAAGCCAAGCAACGTGATGCTGGACGCGTCCTTCAATGCCAAGCTCGGCGACTTTGGCCTTGCCAGGATCGTCGGCAACGGCAGGGGCTCGTGCACGACAGGAGCGGCCGGGACCCTCGGCTACATGGACCCAAAGAGCGTCTTCACTGCCACTGCCAGCGTGGAGTCCGACATCTATAGCTTCGGCGTCGTCCTGCTCGAGATTGCATGTGGCCGACGGCCGGCGGTAGTCCAAGAAGAAGACGATGACGACTCTGTTGTCCACTTGCTGCAGTAGGTCTGGGAGTCGTATGGCAAAGGAACCATCCTCGAGGTGGCCGATGAGCGGTTGGATGGGGAGTTTGACGGGCAGGAGATGGAGCGCGTCATGGTGGTCGGGCTCTGGTGCGGGCACCCTGACCGCAACTTGAGGCCATCCGTCAGGCAGGCTGTCAGTGTGCTGCGGTTCGAGATGCCGTTGCCAAGCCTCCCGGCAAAAATGCCGGTCGCAACCTACATGCCACAGCCGTCAGCTGAAGATTCTTTTGGTACTTCAGATGCCAGCAGCGGCACTGGCAGCATCGAGGCCGCCATGAGCTCTGCACAAACTTGATTAGATTACTACTGCATCGCTTATCTGGGCCTTCGAACTGTTTCAAGAATTATTATTTTGTACTAGTAGCGTTGTTTAAAACAAGAAAATGAAACTGGACTACAAGGACTGTGGCCACTCAGGCCATAAAATCGCCTGAAACTCGAATTTGAGTTATAAGTGAACTTTTGAATTTTAGGTTCGAGTCCGCCACGAGCTCGACACAGACTTGATTAGATTGTGCTATTGCATCGCTGATCTGTGCCTTTAGGGTTATTTCAGGAATTTTCTGGTACTAACATTTAGCAATGGCTTTGAGCATAATTAAAAGAAGAAACAGAACTGGACTATGAGTCTCTGACCACCCAGGCCAGAACCGCCTGAAACTCGACTTCGACTTATCAGTGAGATTTCAAATTATGGGGACGTTGCAGTGAAAGGTAGTGGATGACTAGAGATAAACCAGCGTGATGCAGTAGGAGTACTTCAACTTATCTGGTCATTATCCAAGTCAGGAATTTTTGGTCAACGGATATAGGGAATGAATAACGGGACATGCACATCTGTTGTCTATGCAACGCTGATTTAGAAATCTAGTGCTGGAGAAAATTCGTATCTGCATGAAGTGTGAGAAAATTCGTACCTGCATGAAGTGTGAGATACGCCAGAGTGCTGGGTCGTCATCGTCGTGGATTCTGGCATAGCTAGTAGTCCAATGTGCTACACACAGATTTGTTTCTGCGCCTGAAAATTCTTCTGCTTGAGTTGTCAAGGAGACAGATGACCGAATCCATTGACTTCACGGATCCTGTTAACTTCCCAGATTCTAATCGGCAAAATATCCTCTCCTTTCCAGTCCTGCACACACAGTAGACCATTGCTATTAGCAAATGGCAATTAGTCATAATTCATAAATAATTAGATCAACCTGCTAGTGTATCGCCTCTGCTACTATACCCCATTCCCCTTTGCAACTCTCTTGACCAAATGATGGTGTCAAGGCTGTTACTTTGTTCATCTCCATCTTTTTATCAACAGCCTCAGTGAGGAAATTGCACAGAACTACTTATGATGAGTCTCAGGAAATCAGTCTCACATGTCAACATCTTCACCTATTTTCATCCTCCCATCTCTCTCCAGTCCCTCATGTCCTCAACTTGGATTTCTTCAGAAACCACTAGTTAAGTTGACTGCATGTCCATGGAGATGTGCATATCATCTTTCAGAGGCATAACCAAGGCATCAACTGGAGAAGCTTGCATCTGGACAGGGATATTTGGGCTCTGTTAGTTGGATTTCCTTTTGATAAACGAGAGATGCATGAGCTGGCGGATGCATTAAGGAGTTTTGGCAAATTACTGCTCTGGGACAGAGCAGAAGTATCAGAGCTGCTCTCATGGTTAAGATTAGGGTTGAAAACTTAAGAGATGTTCCTGCTAGTATTGTGGTTGGAGAATCTGATGATCCAAATGCAGAGTCCTGGTCTGTGCCTGTGATTATTCTCCAACAAGATCTGCTGGGTGCTGGACCTCCAGAGGAAGACCCTGTTCCAGTGGATGGAAATCCTCATCCACAACCAGTCAACAATTTTTTTCACCCCAACCAACTGAATCACTTTGTTGGGCCCATCCAACAGCACCAAGCTCAAGATATCATGGGAGGAGACCCCCAAAATTTCCATCAGCAGGCAATGCAGATTCAGGCAGCTGATGAGGAGCCTGAAGATGAGGATGAGGATCTCCCTGGATGGGGGCACTGGGCAATGCCTGCTGAAGATGATGACCTCATTGATCAGGAAATTGAAGAGGGAGAATTTGTGGAGCTAGCTGATCTGTTTCAGCCTTTGGAAGAACAATTGCAAGTGGATCTCCCTGATATGGACATTCATAGTGATCTCACTATTTCTGTGGGATCAAATGGGGTGGAGATTGATATGCAAGAGGCCAATGCTCAACCTGTCTTGGAGGGAAATGGTTTTTTAAATAATGTGGATCTCCCTGACCTTAACTTGGCCCTTGGGCCCATGCTAGTGGAACAGCTGAACTTTCCACAGTTTCAGCCTGAGCCTGCTCTGCCTGTCATTGCTGCTCCTCTAGAGTTCTATCCTATTTTGCCAGCAATGGAGCCAGCTTTAAATGTTGCACTTGATTTAAATCAAGAACTGCCTCCTTCACCTGCAATCATTGAAGCTCAGGTGAATGCTCCTTTGGAGATCAATCAGATGGAGGACAACTTGTTCCGTGATGAGGAGGATGGCTCCCTATTTAACTTAAATCTTGCTGAAGGAGAGGACCCAGTTATTCAGTTAGCTTCTCATGCAGAAATTTTGGGAGCTCAGCTTAGGGAAGATGACAAGAGCTCTTTTGTTGATGAGGAAATTGAAATCCTAGACTGTTCTTCTGATGGTTCTTCCAAGCCTGACTCTGAATGTAGGGCTGTTACCTGCTCTTCTACCTCTCATTCCTCAGCACCACCAGGGTTTTCTATCAAAGGGAAATATTTATCTATTGATGATTCTGTTGCAGATTCTGGCAGTCAGTCTGTGGCTTGTTTATCTGCCTGGGAGAAGCATTTCTCTGTTAGTGCTGAAGGCCTCACTAAAGTTCAGGTACCTTATGACTGGGTGGATTTCATTTGTTATGCTCTTTTGACCCCTGATAAATTTGAGTGGGCCAAGATGTTCTTGTTGTCTCCTATGTGGGCAATTATTTGTGAAGAGTTTCAGAAATCTCAACATCTAGCCTTCTTTATTCCTCCTTCTTGCCCTGTAACTGTGGCTCCTTCTTGCTCTCAGTTGCAGGCTCCTAGCTTGGAGGAGATGCAACCTTTACCTGCTGAGGTGGTCAGCTTCTCCAGTCCTGCTGTTGTTAAGGGTAAAAGGAAGGACAGGATGCCTATTGTGGAATCTGAGGTAAGAAGAAGTGAGAGATTGCAACATTTAAACAAGGGATATAGGAAGAAAACATGTCATGATAGTAGCTGTTTGGCTTGTACTGCTAAGCCTCCTGTCTACAATTCAAAAATAATTAAGAATCTGAACTCTTCTTACTACAAGGTGGACCCTAAGGCTTGCTCTGAAGAAATCCTCTTGCAGAAGAAAGTTAAAAGAGGGGGGAAGCCATCAGCATGGAAGGACTGAAGTCTTGGGAGGCACTGTGGGGAGTTTTTGCAGCTGCCCTTCTTTTGGATCAAATTAGGTCCTTTTGTTTATGGTCCTTGCTCCTGAAATTACAGTTCATCTTTATTGTAATGAATTCAATCTCTGTTCCCTAGACTTTTCTGAGAACCTTCAATCTGTGGGCCTGTTTTAGTTTGAGTCTATGGCCTATTTTAAGAATTCCTGCTCAGTGGTTGTTCCTGCTGTATGCCTGGTTGTTTCTGTAATGAATAGATCATGGAATATTTTAAACTGGAATGTGAGAGGTATAAACTCCAGTGATAAGTGGCTTACAGTTTCTAATAAAATTGAAGAATCACAATGCTCAGTTATTTGTCTGCAAGAAACCAAGAGAGAGGTTTTTGACTTCTCTTATTTAAGAAAATTTGCCCCAAAAAGAATCAATAAATTTGAGTTCTCACCCTCTATAGGGGCTTCTGGGGGTCTGCTTGTGGCTTGGAATGATGCTATGTTTCAAGGAGAATGTTTGTTTAAAAATGATTTCTCTCTTTCAATGAGGTTTATTTTAGTCCACACAGGAGAATCTTGGATTCTGACTAATATTTATGGTCCCTGTGATGAGGAAGGGAGACATTTATTGCTGGACTGGTTCAAAAACATTCAGATGCCTGTTGAAACAAATTGGCTAATTTCTGGGGATTTTAATTATATTAGATATCCTTCCAATAGAAATGATGGTGCTGGAAATATAAACAATATGATGGATTTCAATGCTGCAATCAGTCAATTAGCTTTGGTAGAAATTCCTTTGAAGGGAAGAAGTTTTACTTGGAGTAACATGCAGCAAGCACCTCTGTTAGAAAAAATTGATTGGGTATTCACATCTGAAAACTGGTCCTCTCAATACCCAAATACCTTGTCCTTTCCCCTGGCCAAGCCTATTTCTGACCATTGCCCATTTGTGATCCAAATTGGTACTACTATCCCTAAAGCTAAAGTATTCAGGTTTGAGAATTTTTGGCTTCAACTTCCAGATTTCCAAGAAGTAGTAAAGTCCAGCTGGCACCAACCCATTCAAGCCACTAATACTGCCACACTCATTACTGCAAAGTTTAAAAGGCTTAGGAAAAGTCTAAAAATTTGGAGTAAGGGCATTTCCAACCTTGCGCTCAGCATTCAGGCCACAAATAGTGTAATCTTGATGTGGGATTATTTTGAGGAGTTTAGACTGCTCTCAGATATGGAGCAAAATGGCAGAGAAATCTTGAAAGAGCATCTCTTGAGGTTGTTGTCCTTTCAAAGCATTTACTGGAGACAGAGAGCAACAATTAGATGGGTGAAGTTTGGAGATGAGAATTCAAAATTCTTTCAGGCTAAGGCTACCATTAAATACAGACATAACTTCATTCAAACTCTTATGAATGATCAGGGGGTTGAAGTAACAGAGCACCATGCTAAGGCTGCAGTTCTTTGGTCAGCTTTCAAAGAAAGATTGGGTAATTCAAGTGATATGTCTGGCCATCTTAATCTAATAAGACTTATTCACAGAGTTGATGGTTTAGAGGATTTATATGCTCCTTTCTCAAAACAGGAAATTGACTCTGTGGTCAAGGATCTTCCTTCTGATAAAGCACCTGGTCCTGATGGATTCAATGGTGATTTCATTAAAGCTTGTTGGAGCATCATTGTTGAAGATTTCTACAGGCTGATTAATGATTTCTACCATGGCAATATTTCTCTGCAAAGTATCAATGCTTCCTTCATCACTCTAATTCCCAAAAAGGACAATCCTGCCAGAGCAAATGATTTCAGACCAATTTCCCTTCTCAATTGCTCCATCAAGATCATTACCAAGTTGCTGGCCAATAGACTTCAGACAGTTATTCTCAATTTGGTTCATGTCAATCAGTATGGATTTATTAAGAGCAGAACCATTAATGACTGTCTAGGATTGGCTTATGAGTACTTACATCAGTGTCAGCAGTCTAAATTGCCTATTGTTCTCCTCAAGCTAGACTTTGAAAAGGCTTTTGATCTTCTGAACGATCAAGCAATTCTTGCAATTCTTAAAGCAAGAGGTTTTGGAGATAGATGGATGAATTGGATCTCCATGCTCCTTTCCTTTGGTACTTCTTCAGTGTTGCTCAATGGGGTGCCAGGAAAATTCTTTCATTGCAATCAAGGGGTCAGACAAGGTGACCCTGTCTCTCCTTTGCTATTTGTGTTGGCTGCTGACCTACTCCAATCCACCCTCAATGAAGCTATGCAAAATCAGCTGATTCTTCCTCCTATTGTTAGTCAAGCTTGCCCTGACTTCCCAGTGATTCAGTTTGCTGAGGATACCATCTTAGTCCTGCCAGCTGATATGAGACAAATTGAGCAAGTCAAAAATCTCCTCCTTCATTACTCTGCTTTCACAGGACTGAGAGTGAATTATGAGAAATCCTTCTTGGTGCCTTTAAATGTACCAATCACACAGCTCAACTCTTTGCTTAATGTTTTGGGCTGCCAGCAAGGTCATTTTCCTTTCACCTATTTAGGTCTCCCTCTTGGCACAACAAAACCAAAAATTGAAGATTTTAACCCAATGATGCAAAGAATTGAAAGAAGGCTTTCTGGCTGCTCCACTAGGTTATCTTATGATGGCAGGCTTTTGCTTATAAAATCAGTTTTTGCATCTCTGCCAATTTTTTCATGAGCTCTCTAGCTCTCCCAGTTGGTGTGTTACAGCAAATCAACAAGTACTTGAGAAATTTCCTTTGGAGGAAATTTGGTATGGAGGATAGAGGAACTGCACTTATTGCTTGTTCCAAGGTTTGTAGGCCAAAAAAGCAAGGAGGACTTGGAATTCTTGATATCTCTATTCACAACAAGGCACTACTAATGAAAAATCTGCTTAAATTTCTCAATAAGGAGGATATACCTTGGATTAATTTGATCTGGGAGAAATATTACCACTCTGAACTGCCAAGAAGAAAAGTTGAAGGCTCTTTCTGGTGGAAGTCTCATATTGCTCTCCTGGAGAGATTCAAACAAATCATCAAATGCTCCATTGGATCAGGACAATCTATTCTCTGCTGGTCAGAGGTTGGAACAGCAACTCCAATCTTTGCTCCCTCACCTTCACTCCTTTGCCCTTCATGAGGATCAATCGGTACTAAGTTTCTTTTAGGAGGAAAATTGGATTGATCAGTTCCATTTACCTCTCTCTGTAGAAGCATTTGAAGAATTCAACCAGCTCCCCTCTTTGGCTCCAATCTTAGACCCACAAGTTAAAGATAGGTGGAACATCATTGGTGCTTCTGGCAGGCCCTCTTCAATTCTTATTTATAATCTACTTCTGGAAAATCATGAGGAACATCCTATTTTCAGTCTCATTTGGGATAGCTCCAGCAGGCTAAAGCATAAAATCTTTTTTTGGTTGGTACCTCACTGTCGAATCAACACTAGGGCTCTTCTTCTCCGAAAGGGCATGCACCTTGATGATACCTTTTGCCCTAACTGTAATCAGCAAGCAGAAGAAACTCCTATGCATTTATTGTGGGATTGCAGTTTTGCGCAAGACTGCTGGAACTCTCTGATTCCAAACAGACGTAGAGGAACTTCTGTTTATGAGGACACCATCTTGGCCACACAGCTCCTTCCAAAACAATTTGCTGTTGAAATCCTTATTTTGGGTTGTTGGAACATTTGGATTCAGAGAAATAATTTAGTGTTCAGAGCACTTCCACATTCAATTCAGTCTTGGAGATACCACCTCAAGAATGATCTAAAGCTACTTCGACATAAGATCAAGCAAAAGTTTGCAGTTCATTTTTCACAGTGGATAGATCATAATATGTAATCATAGGTTCCATTCCTAGAGCAGGCATTGGCTAGCTTATAGCCTTTATTCCTTTGGAATTTGTAACATTTTTTGTACTATATTTTGCTTTAATTGATTTACCGTAGAACATTTTGTTCTACGGTGTTGGGTCAAAAAAAAAAACCCATCCACTCTACTATCTTGTTGACCCCCTCCAGAGAAGTGAACACTGCTGCATAAAGCCATGCAGAAATTAATTTTATGTTGAATGAAAGCGGAAAATTTTAACATTCAGTAGAAAAAAGCACCAGTCACTCTTCAACTTCCAATCTTTTTCGTCCACATCATACTACCGACTACTCCTCGATCAATTGATTCGACTGCCGCAGGCTCCATGCCTCTGCTCTTGTGTTTGCTAGTTGCTGCCACTCGGACGCAAGCGCCGGGCTCTGCTTTGAGTAAAAGCTGTCCAGGGGGCATTGCAGCTACACCCAGGTTCAGGAATATCCATTTAAAAAAATAAAAATCACAACAATTTGATTTAATAACACATTATAGATACCGTGTCAGACATCCAGTGATAAATTTCATTCATGTAACTACGTACATCTCTTATTCTCCTGCAAACTTGCATGCCATTAAAAAAAAATTGCGAACACGTTAAGAAAACCATTGTGGATCTTCATTCGGGGTTCATTTAACATGGTTTAAATGATGTTGATACTTGCCTACGTTTACTTGCAGTAGCCTATGCAAAATTCAGATACCTTGGGTAAGATATTTGGTGGAGACTTAACCTAGGGCAGTAACTCTTGTTGCTCACAAAAAGAGAAGCGTGTCACTTTGACTATGGGGTGGAGATAGTGTAGAAGAGGTGATTAATTCATAAATATCAAAATGGAAATGCCAAAAAACGGTGGAAATTCATACTAAATCAAGAAAAGGTACCAAAGAATGCAGAAGCATTTAGGGATCTCTTCTAAGTAAAAAAAAATGGCAAGCGTGATGTTCATAAATGCTGAGAAAGATTGTAAAACTTCTAAAGCTTTACATTTATCAATTATGCATATTGCAACAACTCAAGAATGCTGTTCCATTTTTTGCATACGCTGAACATGTACAGAAAACAAGAAAAATATGTTAGAAATATCTCTCAGCCCAGTGATAAGTGTTTTGCATCTTCACATTCATGTTCATCTTTTACTAGATCAGCTTCAGTCATGTGCATTTACTATACTCTGATGCAGAGGCCGGGGGATTTCCTCCTTTTAAAAAAAGTGCATTTACTATACTAGTAAGTAGTAACCATGTTCAGTTTATCCGAAAGATGCCATGACCGCATAAGTTCTCGACAAATTAAACCTGGGATTCATGATGAAAGCAACAATAAGCCTGCCCTCTTCAGTAACTTGCAATGCACTTCCTTCCTATTGTGTGACACTACAAATTACGTGTTCCCATAACAAATAATTCGTGTCTCAGTTTTCTGGTTAGGTGGTAGTAAACAAAGTCCAAATAAACCAATTGAGCACCAAAATAACGGCCCCGCGTCGCTCCGCACGAGCGACACGGGCGGCGACCCGAACCACCACCGACAGCCGCTTCCGCCGTCGTCTTCCCCCCTCGCCGCCGCCGGGATGCTCCGCCGGGCAAAGCCCGTGTGGCAGCGGCAGCGGCGGGGCAGCGGCAGCGGCGGGGCTTCTTCTCCAGGGCGCGGGTGGCCTGTGGCTGGCTCGTGCGGCGCCAGTGCATGGTCGTCGCGAGCTCTTCGCCGGCGGGCTGGAGCTCCTCTCCTCCGGCGGGGGCGATGGATCCGGGGCCCTCCCGCCCGGATCTGGTGGTGTGCAGGCGTGGCCGGCCTGCAGCGGCGGCTCTGGCGCCGTGGGGTGATGGCTCGGCGGCGCGCATCTGGCGTCGGCTGCGGACGCCGGAAGGGACGCCGGGGCGACGGCCTCGGCCCGGGCTCCAGCGTGGCTTGGGCGTGGACGGCGTGCGTGTGCCCGGCGGCGGCTCGGTTCTGGCTAGTGCGCGTGGGGCGCGGTGACCGGCCTGGCGCGATGGCGGCAGGCGCGCGGCGGGCACGGTGACCGGCTGAGCGTGGCGGGTGGGCTTCTCTAGGGTGCGAGGTGTGCTGTGAAGGGACTGCCTGCTCGCTGCTCTGCTGCTTCGCCTGAGCAGCTCCGATTGGATCTGATGCGAGGTGCATCGATCTGCATGCTGCGCTTCGCGATGTGGCTTTGGTCGTTGCGGTGGTGGTGGCCATGGTGGTGCTGCGGTGGTGGAAGGCGGCTTCGGCCAGGGGGTGGTGCGTGTCTGGTCGCGGTGGATCGTGGGATCCCGTGGCCAGAATGAGGTCGGCCTCAGCAGGTGGTGGAGGGTGGGCGGCGGTCGGTGGTGGCAGGTCGTCGGCGCATCTCCGGGAGAAATCTTTGCTCTGGCCTTCTTCGGAGCCGGCGACGGCGGCGCCCGCAGGTGCCGTGGTCTTTTTTGGAAGCGTCGTCGTGGAGGTGTGCTCCTCCTCCCCACAGTTTGGGCTTCAGAGGGAAACCTCAGATCCGCTGGATCGGGCGATGGAGGCGTCTTCGTGTCTTTCTCCTCCTTGGGGGCATCGTCTCGGAGCCGGCTACGACTGGGAGACTAGTGGATGGAGGCATCTTCGCCGTGGATGGCGGCATCTTCGTCGGGTGGTTTGCTGAGGCAGGGCGCTAGTTTCTGTTTGGCAACGATGATGATGTCGAGAGGAGCTCGGGTCGCGGCGTGGACTTCGGTAGTCGGTTCTTCCCGGCGTGTCCGAGGTGCTCTTAGGGCACGGTCGGCGCAAGTCCTGCATATTTCCCTGGTGAGGCTTGTCGTCAAAGTCGGAGCTGTCGGTTGCTTGCGCGTATGGCCATCCAGTGGCATGTGCCGTCGTGGCTTCTATGCAGCTGTTTGCAAGTTGGCTTCGAGGTTGGAGCTCTATGGTGAAGTCGGAGTCGCTCGTTCGAGGCAACCGGTGATGACGATGACGCTTGTGACTCCTCGGCGAATGCCTTTCTTCTTTACAGCTTTGTGTCCCATGTCGGTGGCCAGGTTGGTCGGTGATGCCCATGTCATGTGGGTTGAGTTGTATCAGTTTTAGCCCGGTTTTCCGACAATTAACCGGGCAATTCTCTTCTTCTTAATCAATGAAAATGGCAAATCTTTTGCCTCGTTTCAAAAAAAAAACAATTTACTAATAGATTATTTGGACTTTGTTTACTACCATCTAACCAGAAAACCGAGGCATGAATTAGTTGAATGGAATCATACTTTTCCTTACATGTTTGCTGGGCTACAAGGCATACAGATCGACAAAGAGATTGAAGGGAACACCAAGGATTGAGTCCTTCCTACAAAAGAATGCAGTAGTATATTCGAAAAGATGCACTTGCACACAAATGAAAAGAATGTGGAAGAATCATCAATGAGGTAGCCAGCATCAACAGAACTTCTCATGTCGTTGCCCTTATGATTTTGCTTGGACAGATTGAAGAGGGCACTAATCTATGACTGCTTTGAATGTTGTTACAATGTGTCTTAATGGCGAGATGAAAAGATTGTAAGGAAAATGATAGTTGGTGCGTTGTGGTGTACAGCTAAGTGCTAGTAACCGACCAACTATGACTAGAGTCGTCGAGATGCTAAAAGGGAGCACCTGTGGCCTGGAATTACAGCCACAAGTGCTCTTAACTTGGTAATCATAAGTACTAGCAGAATGCCCGTGCGTTGCTACGGACTATCCGTCATGTTATCTTCAACACCCGGGTCTAACACAAAAAACCATCCAACGACGCATCTTTCCCTTGTTTGTCGGAACCTCCCTTTCCCGCTTGGTTTCCCGTCGTAGCGGTACATTCCTCACTGGAGCCACTCCCTTTCAAACCAGATGACATCCATCTCATCTTCATCGTGCATTGCATTAGGGATGAAATTTGTCATGTTTATAATACTCCCTCCGTTCCTAAATATTTGTCTTTCTAGACATTTCAAATGACTAACACATACGGATGTATGTAGACATATTTTAGAGTATAGATTCACTCATTTTACCCCGTATGTAGTCACTTGTTAAAATGCCTAGAAAGACAAGTATTTAGGAACGGAGGACGTATAATAGAGTGGGTTAATCTAACACATACTATTGTCACAAACAACAACTATAGAAATCATTCCCAAAGATCCATTCAACTTTGCAAATTCCACTTATGTCAGAGGTTGTTACCTTGATGAAGGCATCGTCGTGTAACTACTGTCGACCCACTCGTGCTGCTCCGGGGGAAACCCTAGGATCTGGTGTTCCAGATCAAACGATGGCCGCACTGCGGTGTCGTTTCTCTCTTGTGAGCATCGTTTGTGGAGCAGCGTCGGAAGTCAGAGGCAGGAGGTGGAGCGGCTTCGTCTTGCACGGAGCTTTGGTGGAGATGTCAAGTCATGCCTGACCGACAGGTGCTACGTTTTGTCATGCCTAGTCGACAGGTGCTACGCAAGACAGATCTTCCAAGGACTTCAAGCTGTGTCGGCTGGTGGTACTTGGCAGCATGGCGCTGAGGTGTATCAGTGGCGACCGCGACGTGCTCAGCTGTTTGCGCGCAGGGAGGAGGTGCCGTTGGGTGCCGTGGTGGCGTCGACGATAGCTAGACCGAGGAAGGTTGATGCATCAATATAGTTCTGAAGATGGAGCAGTGGCAGTTGGCAACGACAACTACTGAGTATCTAAATGGACCTAATTAATTATCTACATAATTGAAAAAATCCCTATTTTTAATTATCTCTAGGCAAAATAAAATTGTCTATCTAATTAACCACATTACATTAATGACTCGGTTTCCAAATTGATTCAGTGCGAAAAAATTCCTATTTAAATGGACCTAATTAATTTCATGCGTAATTAACTCTCTAGCTAATTAATATCATTAATGGTTTGATTTCCATATTGATTCTGTCCTTAATTTCTATAATATTTTTGCATGAATGACTGCTACGAATGACAACGACAACTACTGAGTATTGTTGGACGAATTTCCTTAATGATTTTTTTGACATTTGAATGGTCACACTTGATTTGAGAATTTAACATGTCTAGCTCTCTGTATGACACACAAGAAATATAATATGGCGACACACGGCTAACAAAATTGGATTTAGTATAAAAGAACACCTTTCAAAGTCTTTAATAGATGGAGTCAATGATACAAAAAATGGGCGGCAATTTACCGACAAACTCATGAAGCATATGATAGCATGTTGTAAAAAAATATTTTCTCTTTTCGTTGTAAGTAAGTGTAGAGCAGAAGCCAAGGTGCCTAAACCTGTAGTCACGGACGAATCGGCCAGCAAATAACAGTTCTATGAAGAAAAAAAATATGTGAATATGAAACTGCAACAGTTGCACCGAATTGTGGAATTTATCAATTATTATATTTTACAGGTTACGGGTTATCTAGCTTCCTATTGGTATAACATCTAATATGTCAACTCCAAAAGCGCCTAGTTGAGAATTGGCACTCCCTCATTGAAGCATCTTTTTGCACTCTAATAATTGACCTGACATGGACCTTCTCAGTTAAATAATGGTGCATCTAATTGCATAGCAAACTGCAGTAAAAATGCAAATTCAGATGCTACGGAGAAAATGTTAGGATAATCCTAGGCCAAAACGTTTCAGTTAAAAAATATGAATGTTGCTGAACTCAAAATATTTACTATGACCAATCTGATTCACTTATACCAAAAAAAAGTATTCTATAGCAGAACAAAATTACATTACTACTAACCAGAATGCCTGTAGAGAAAACAGATCAGAAAATGCAAATTATGTATTGGTCATTACCATAGCTGCAAGTGGATGAATTGTAAATATTGTACAAGTCAAAGTCAAAAGAATGCACCTCCACACATTATCTACCCTGAATGATGAATAATTTCACACAAGGGGTCTCGTGCTATACCAGCGTAAAGCAATATGCTATGAAAAATTAGATGTCAACGGATTATGTATGAATTACCTTAGAACTGGAAGAAGAAAATTGCAGGAGGTACTTGGTGTCCATGTGGTCACTGTCCTCCAAGTTGAATTATTCATTCTCTCATCCAAATCCTAGCCGCAGTATCTACAAAAAAGGAAGAATGTAAGTCTTGTTTTTCTGAACAGTGTTTATATAAATAGAACAAGTATCTTTTTCAATGTCATGATCAAAGCTACTGCATATTACAACTACCCATGATCAAAGCCATTACAAGAAAATACCAAAATGCAAAGATGATCTAAATCTCAATGTAAAGTATGCACATAAACTAATGAATAGCCTGTGCAATTTCTTGCCTACAAATCGAATGAACTGATGGTAATCTCAACGCAATTATATCAAAGCTACTGCATATTATTGTTTCATGAAGATCCGGTACCCAACAACGGAGACAGAGACAACAAATTGAAAGGCCCCTGGATGAGAGATGACAAAAGCAACGAAGTGTTATCTTCCCGGCCCAGAACGACGGAGATGCCACATGATAGCATGGCACCAACCCATCGTCTGTGCGTTGACGAGTGACGATAGAGACGACTGAGCCTGAAACTTAATCTGAGTATGAATAATCAACAGTGACGGCAACTGTTGCGGGCTTGCGGCGAGATACCCTCACCTGGACAATGATCTTTGGTCGGAGCGCAGAGGTAAGTGGTGTCGTTGGCGACATGCAGGTCGTCCACTCGAGAGGCGGCGCTGGATATTAATGGAGATCGTGCAGGCAGACAACAAGGTGGGGTGGTTCATCTGTGCGGCCTGCTTCCGATCCAATCTGCGATATTCCCCCATGTGGATGCGACCCCATCACGTAGCCATACAAAACGCTATAGGAACCATGATTAGATAAATATACAATGATCAATTGGACTGTATTAGAATTGGAGAGAGAATGAATATACAGGAAACATCCAGGTCGAGCAAGCCAGCCTTTCCTATGGTCGTCTTGTTCCTGCAGATGGTAAGCTAATACCGAATCCAATGTTTAAAACCAATCAATCCCTAGTCTCTTTCTCTGCTAGCGAAAGTTAATCTCTGGCGTCCTTCGTCCAAATTGAATTATATCAAACTGAGCAGGACCGACATAATTATGGGAAAGCCATATAAGAGAGATTAGTGGGAAGGAGAGGATTACGTCCCGGATTTTCAGAAGAAATGTGTGTTAGTGTTAATAGGAAGGAGGGGATAGTGTCCTGATTTTTTTACTGGGGAGATGTGCATAAAGGAAAGATAGATTGTGTCCTGATTTCCTGCATGAAAAAAGAAAACCGGAAACTTGGAGGAGATCGAGGGGTGGGGCTGGCTAGGGGGTGGAGGTGGGACGAAAAAAACCGGACAAAAATAAACTGTACCAGGCTACCAAGTGCTCCATTAGGTAAACTGCAGTGCAAATAACTTGACTGCAATTTTCATTCAAGTATTCATTTGCAATTCTCCCTTTTTATTGCTATATGATATCTGATGCCTGATGCTTTTACCATATTAAAAGAACACATGCATTAGAAAAGAAATACGGTACCTTAGTACTTTTGTTCTTCTCTAGTGAGCAGGAGTCCTAGCATCTTCGTCCTGCGCATTTGTTGAAACAATCCTTTCATCATTGAAACTTCGGCAAAGCTAATAATACACAAGAACATGGCATGCGTGCCATCAGCACAAGCAGGATGTTGTCTTAGTAAGCATACATTTGTACATATAGTGTGCTGAAAACTGAAACCAGATTTTCACGCAAAATAAGTTTCCAAGGCATTCCTTTAATACTTTTAGTTCCTTATTTTGTTGCCCCTTGTTTCCATCTCTTCCAAATACAAAGATAGCAAGGAAGCCAATGCAAAACTGGGCCAGAGCATGAAAAGTGATGCCACATCTGGCATCGCAGTCTAGTGAGCCTCTATTAGCACTTGATAAAATCAATTAGCAATAGCAACAATAACAGTGCACATGTATTAGCACTTAATATATAATCCCAACAAGAGGATCTGTTGTTGTAGAAGATGCAATGCACATTTGTCCAGCTTAAAATATTTCTAAAATCAAATCACCAAAGAAGTACCTGTTTGTCTCACTTTATATTCTCAGAAGCTGAGACGGCTGGCTAGGATCAAGCAGCAGCAATGCAAGTGTCCCTCGCAGGTCATGTTTAACACTGAAGCAAAACAAATTTGCATTGGTGTAAAACTACAACTATTAGCTCTTTCACCTTGTCAGACAGTCCCTTCAATCCAAGAATATACAACATCTAGAAGAAATAAAACCAATGACATAATTAGTAAACAATTTCAGCGACAAAAGGATAAAAAAAATGGATTTTTAAAACAAAACCTGCACCTGCACAAGTATATGTTATATTAACAAAAGTGCAGATCCCGTCCCACTCTTCACTTTTTGACAAAAAACTTCCGAATAGCAATCTTGGTGAGTGATCTCGACCGGGTTCGATCGGCATGGCGTGTCGTTCCTCCAGGAGTGGGTGCTGAGAGGAAGGATGGCGAACCTCCATTGTCAATCGGCCGGAGCTGCATCGTCATTTGGATCAGAGCATGGACGAAATCGAGATGGTAGAGGTTGAGGAATTTGTAGGACGTGAGGGTTTAGGGTGGGCATCACGAGAACTCACCCATATCTTGGGAGACGGCAGACCCGAGGTGCAGTCGTGTTCGTGCTTCAGGGGCCGCCACGTGATGTCCTCGCCGCCATCGCCTGTCGATGCCACTTCAGCGCCACGAGCATGGGACTGAGGGACGAAGGGAAGAGAAGGGAAGGAAGCGAGCTAATGACGTACCTATGTTTGGTATGTAATACCCTCCATTAAGAGTAGATATTTTCTTAAAATCGGTTATTTTGTTTCCTAATTAATGTGATTGAGCAATTTAAGGTAAGGTTAATTAATTTAGATTTGATATTTAGAGATTGATCGTGATTGATTCTTTCACATAAAGACATTACTAAAAATAACTTGCACCAGCATGAAAAGTTATGATCCGTTAAGATTTTTTTCATTGTGTGAGAGGGTGACGCGAAACTAAACCGGTGGGGTGGGGGAGGGACGAAAAAAAAACCAGCAAAATAAAACGGTTGAAAGTGGTGGGACGAAAATAAACCGTAAGAGGCTACCAACTGCTCCATTAGGAGTTGCCACGTGCTGTCCTCGCCGCCATCGCCTGTCGATGCCACTTCAGCACCACGAGCATGGGACTGAGGGACGAAGGGAAGAGAAGGGAAGGAAGCGAGCTAATGACGTACCTATGTTTGGTATGTAATACCCTCCATTAAGAGTAGATATTTTCTTAAAATCGGTTCTTTTGTTTCCTAATTAATTTGATTGAGCAATTTAATGTAAGGTTAATTAATTTAGATTTGATATTTAGGGATTGATCGTGATTGATTCTTTCACATAAAGACATTACTAAAAATAACTTGCACCAGCATGGAAAGTTATGATCCGTTAAGATTTTTTTTGTTGTGTGAGAGAGTGACGCGAAACTAAACCGGTGGGGTGGGGGAGGGACGAAAAAAACCCAGCGAAATAAAACGGTTGAAAGTGGTGGGACAAAAATAAACCGTACGAAGCTACCAACTGCTCCATTAGGAGTAGAGATAACGACGGGAGTTTGGGCGTGTGCGGGACTCGATCGCGGGGTTTTTCTTGGTTTTTCACGGCTGAGGGGGAGGTGGGAGGAAGTACCAAAGAAGTACCAAAAAAGACCGGGTGAGGTGGGACGAAAATAAAATCCGGAACGCGACCTACCAACTGAGACATTAGGAGTAGAGATTGTTTCTATGTTGTTCACTTTTTCCAGTATTGCACAACTGCACGCAGGTTGTAGATCTCATGACTTCCATTACATGTCATGGTTTGTCTGTGTAAGTAGTGGGGTATCTATGTAAAAGTTGGCCATATCTCTACGACTATAATACTGAGTAGGGACACTCTTTTGTGCAGTTGTACTTGGAACTCAATAAGTGAAATGTGATTCAGTAGTTGGCTCAGGTTTCAAATATTTTTCAATGCCTACAAGATAAAATGCAAATCAGAAAGGGCAACTAAAAACCACCACCACCATCACCTCCGTGCAGTCAGGTATAGCGTGTCTCACACGTCGTGCAGGTATGAATTTTCTCCAGCACTAAATCAATGGTACTAAGACAGCGATGTGCATGTTCCGTTCAGTAGATTCATTTACTAGATCCGTTGACCAGTTGAATTACTTGCCTACGGCATCAAGTAACGTTTTTGTCACTTATCAGAATTCAAAGTTGATTGCCTGTACAGTAGGTTATTCGTAGCACGAGTCATGTAGACACACCGTGTCATTCATGGCACGACCAAATTTCCACAAGTCATGCAAAATAATATTTACACATCTCTGTCAAAATGCATATCATTTCCCAATAAGTGAAAGGAAAATCGTTATAAATCAGTGGAGATTTTCTTTTCATTAGTATGTAGCAAAAACTGATTTTTTCCAAGTGCAGGAAAGAAAAAAGCCATGCACGGGACAAGAAATTGTACCGTAAAACACCGAAAGGATCAGCTCATCAGCCAGGAGCAAAGGTGAGTTCAATGCTTACCTTTTTTTTAACAGGCAGAAGCTCTGCTTTTTGATTGATATATACTAGGAGAACATAGGCCTACGGCCAAACCCCCCCAAAAAAACTATGACGCATGTAAGACTAAGGTATAAGAGCATCTCCAGCCGTTGGCCCCCCCAGGACGCATAAAAATCGCCCCTGGGGGCGAGCCGGCGATTCGTTCGGCGCTGGGGCAGTTTTGAAGGAAATATGCCCTAGAGGCAATAATAAAGTTATTATTTATTTCCTCATATCATGATAAATGTTTATTATTCATGCTAGAATTGTATTAACAGGAAACATGATACATGTGTGAATACATAGACAAAACTATAGTCACTAGTATGCCTCTACTTGACTAGCTCATTAATCAAAGATGGTTATGTTTCCTGACCATAGACATGTGTTGTCATTTGATTAGTGGGATCACATCATTAGAAGAATGATGTGATTGACATGACCCATTCTGTTAGCCTAGCACTTGATCGTTTAGTATACTGCTATTGCTTTCTTCATGACTTATACAAAGTTTCTGCAACTATGAGATTGTGCAACTCCCGTTTACCGGAAGAACACTTTGTGTGCTACCAAACGTCACAACGTAACTGGGTGATTATAAAGGTGCTCTACAGGTGTTTCCGAAGGTTCATGTTGAGTTGGCATAATTCGAGATTAGGATTTGTCACTCTGATTGTCGGAGAGGTATCTCTGGGCCCTCTCGGTAATACTCATCACCTAAGCCTTGCAAGCATGTAACTAATGAGTTAGTTATGAGATGACGTATTACAGAACGAGTAAAGAGACTTGCCGGTAACGAGATTGAACTAGGTATTGAATACCGACGATCAAATCTCGGGCAAGTAACATACCGATGACAAAGGGAACAAAGTATGTTGTTATGCGGTTTGACCGATAAAGATCTTCGTAGAATATGTTGGAACCAATATGGACATCTAGGTCCCGCTATTGGTTATTGACCGAGAATGGTTTTAGGTCATGTCTACATAGTTCTCGAACCCGTAGGGTCCGCACGCTTAACGTTTCGATGACAGTTTTATTATGAGTTTATAAGTTTTGATGTACCGAAGTTTGTTCGGAGTCCCAGATGTGATCACGGACATAACGAGGAGTCTCGGAATGGTCGAGACATAAAGATTGATATATTGGAAGCCTATATTTGGACATCGGAATGGTTCCGGGTGAAATCGGCATTTTACCGGAGTACCGGGAGGTTACCGGAACCCCCCCGGGAGGTTAATGGGCCTACATGGGCCAAGAGGGAGAAGAGGTAGGAGCAAGGAAGGGGCCGCGCGCCCCTCCCCCCTCCTAGTCCGAATAGGACAAGGGAAGGGGGGCGGCGCCCCCCCTTTCCTTCTCCTCCTCCCCTCTTTCCTCCTTCTCTCCTACTCCAACTTGGAAAAGGGGAGTCCTACTCCCGGTGGGAGTAGGACTCCCCCCTTGGCGCGCCCCCTTAGGCTGGCGGCCTCCTCCCCCTTGGCTCCTTTATATACGGGGGCGGGGGGCACCCCATAGACACACAAGTTGATCTACGGATCGTTCCTTAGCCGTGTGCGGTGCCCCCTTCCACCATATTCCACCTCGGTCATATCGTCGCGAAGCTTAGGCGAAGCCCTGCGCCGGTAGAACATCAAGATCGTCACCACGCCGTCGTGCTGGCGGAACTCTCCCTCGACACTCGGCTGGATCGAAGTTCGAGGGACGTCATCGAGCTGAACGTGTGCTGAACTCGGAGGCTCCGTACGTTCGGTGCTTGGATCGGTTGGATCCTGAAGACGTACGACTACATCAACCGCGTTGTGCTAACGCTTCCGCTTACGGTCTACGAGGGTACGTGGACGAACACTCTCCCCTCTCGTTGCTATATCATCACCATGATCTTGCGTGTGCGTAGGAATTTTTTTGAAATTACTACGTTCCCCAACAGTGGGATCCGAGCCTAGGTTTTATGCGTTGATGTTATATGCACGAGTAGAACACAAGTGAGTTGTGGACGATATAAGTCATACTGCCTACCAGCATGTCATACATTGGTTCAGCGGTATTGTGAGATGAAGCGGCCCGGACCGACATTACGCGTACGCTTACGCGAGACTGGTTTCACCGTTACGAGCACTCGTGCTTAAAGGTGACTGGCGGGTGTCTGTCTCTCTCCCTTTAGCTGAATCGAGTGTGGCTACGCCCGGTCCTTGTGAAGGTTAGAACAGAGTCTATTTGACAAACTATCGTTGTGGTTTTGATGCGTAGGTAAGAACGGTTCTTGCTAAGCCCGTAGCAGCCACGTAAAATTTGCAACAACAAAGTAGAGGACGTCTAACTTGTTTTTGCAGGGCATGTTGTGATGTGATATGGTCAAGACGTGATGCTATATTTTATTGTATGAGATGATCATGTTTTGTAACCGAAGTTATCGGCAACTGGCAGGAGCCATATGGTTGTCGCTTTATTGTATGAAATGCAAACGCCCTGTAATTGCTTTACTTTATCACTAAGCGGTAGCGATAGTCGTAGAAGCAATAGATGGCGTAAACGACAACGATGCTACGATGGAGATCAAGGTGTCGCGCCGGTGACGATGGTGATCACGACGGTGCTTCGAAGATAGAGATCACAAGCACAAGATGATGATGGCCATATCATATCACTTATATTGATTGCATGTGATGTTTATCCTTTATGCATCTTATCTTGCTTTGATTGATGGTAGCATTTTAAGATGATCTCTCACTAAATTATCAAGAAGTGTTCTCCCTGAGTATGCACCGTTGCCAAAGTTCGTCGTGCCGAGACACCACGTGATGATCGGGTGTGATAAGCTCTACGTCCATCTACAACGGGTGCAAGCCAGTTTTGCACACGCAGAATACTCAGGTTAAACTTGACGAGCCTAGCATATGCAGATATGGCCTCGGAACACGGAGACCGAAAGGTCGAGCGTGAATCATATAGTAGATATGATCAACATAATGATGTTCACCATTGAAAACTACTCCATCTCACGTGATGATCGGTTATGGTTTAGTTGATTTGGATCACGTGATCACTTAGATGACTAGAGAGATGTCTGTCTAAGTGGGAGTTCTTAAGTAATATGATTAATTGAACTTAAATTTATCATGAACTTAGTACCTGATAGTATCTTGCTTGTCTATGTTTGATTGTAGATAGATGGCTCGTGCTGTTGTTCCGTTGAATTTTAATGCGTTCCTTGAGAAAGCAAAGTTGAAAGATGATGGTAGCAATTACACAGACTGGGTCCGTAACCTGAGGATTATCCTCATTGCTGCACAGAAGAGTTACGTCCTGGAAGCACCGCTGGGTGCCAGGCCTGCTGCTGATGCAACTGACGACGTTAAGAACGTCTGGCAGAGCAAAGCTGATGACTACTCTATAGTTCAGTGTGCCATGCTTTACGGCTTAGAACCGGGTCTTCAACGACGTTTTGAACTTCATGGAGCATATGAGATGTTCCAAGAGTTGAAGTTAATATTTCAAGCAAATGCCCGGATTGAGAGATATGAAGTCTCCAATAAGTTCTATAGCTGCAAGATGGAGGAGAATAGTTCTGTCAGTGAGCATATACTCAAAATGTTTGGGTATAACAATCACTTGATTCAACTGGGAGTTAATCTTCCTGATGATAGTGTCATTGACAGAGTTCTTCAATCACTGCCACCAAGCTACAAGAGCTTCGTGATGAACTATAATATGCAAGGGATGAACAAGACTATTCCCGAGCTCTTCGCGATGCTGAAAGCCGCGGAGGTAGAAATCAAGAAGGAGCATCAAGTGTTGATGGTCAACAAGACCACTAGTTTCAAGAAGAAGGGCAAAGGGAAGAAGAAGGGGAACTTCAAAAAGAACGGCAAGCAAGTTGCTGCTCAAGAGAAGAAACCCAAGTCTGGACCTAAGCCTGAAACTGAGTGCTTCTACTGCAAGCAGACTGGACACTGGAAGCGGAACTGCCCCAAGTATTTGGCGGATAAGAAGGATGGCAAAGTAAACAAAGGTATATGTGATATACATGTTATTGATGTGTACCTAACTAGAGCTCGTAGTAGCACCTGGGTATTTGATACTGGTTCTGTTGCTAATATTTGCAACTCGAAACAGGGACTACGGAATAAGCGAGCACTGGCCAAGGACGAGGTGACGATGCGCGTGGGAAACGGTTCCAAAGTCGATGTGATCGTCGTCGGCACGCTACCTCTACATCTACCATCGGGATTAGTTTTAGACCTGAATAATTGTTATTTGGTGCCTGCGTTGAGCATGAACATTATATCTGGATCTTGTTTGATGCGAGACGGTTATTCATTTAAATCACAGAATAATGGTTGTTCTATTTATATGAGTAATATCTTTTATGGTCATGCGCCCTTGAAGAGTGGTCTATTTTTATTGAATCTCGATAGTAGTGATACACATATTCATAATGTTGAAGCCAAAAGATGCAGAGTTGATAATGATAGTGCAACTTATTTGTGGCACTGCCGTTTAGGTCATATCGGTGTAAAACGCATGAAGAAACTCCATACTGATGGACTTCTGGAATCACTTGATTATGAATCACTTGGTACTTGCGAACCGTGCCTCATGGGCAAGATGACTAAAACACCGTTCTCCGGTACTATGGAGAAAGCAACAGATTTGTTGGAAATCATACATACAGATGTATGTGGACCGATGAATGTTGAAGCTCGTGGCGGATATCGTTATTTTCTCACCTTCACAGATGATTTGAGCAGATATGGGTATATCTACTTAATGAAACACAAGTCTAAAACATTTGAAAAGTTCAAAGAATTTCAGAGTGAAGTAGAAAATCATCGTAACAAGAAAATAAAGTTTCTACGATCTGATCGTGGAGGAGAATATTTGAATTACGAGTTTGGTTTACATTTGAAACAATGCGGGATAGTTTCGCAACTCACGCCACCTGGAACACCACAACGAACTGGTGTGTCCGAACGTCGTAATCGTACTTTACTTGATATGGTGCGATCTATGATGTCTCTTACCGATTTACCGCTATCGTTTTGGGGTTATGCTTTAGAGACGGCCGCATTCACGTTAAATAGGGCACCATCAAAATCCGTTAAGACGACGCCTTATGAACTGTGGTTTGGCAAGAAACCAAAGTTGTCGTTTCTTAAAGTTTGGGGCTGCGATGCTTATGTGAAGAAACTTCAACCAGATAAGGTCGAACCCAAATCGGAGAAATATGTCTTCATAGGATACCCAAAAGAAACTGTTGGGTACACCTTCTATCACAGATCCGAAGGCAAGACATTCGTTGCTAAGAATGGATCCTTTCTAGAGAAGGAGTTTCTCTCGAAAGAAGTGAGTGGGAGGAAAGTAGAACTTGATGAGATAACTGTATCTACTCCCTTATTGGAAGGTAGTTCATCACGAGAACCGGTTCCCGTGACAACTACACCAATTAGTGAGGAAGCTAATGATATTGATCTTGAAACTTCAGATCAAGTATCTGCTGAACCTCGTAGGTCTAGCAGAGTAAGATCCGCACCAGAGTGGTACGGTAATCCTATTCTGAAAGTCATGTTACTTGACCATGATGAACCTACGAACTATGAGGAAGCGATGATGAGCCCAGATTCCGCAAAATGGCTGGAAGCCATGAAATCTGAGATAGGATCCATGTATGAAAACAAAGTATGGACTTTGGTTGACTTGCCCGATGATCGACAAGCCATTGAGAATAAATGGATCTTTAAAAAGAAGACTGACGCTGATGGTAATATTACTGTCTATAAAGATTGACTTGTTGCGAAAGGTTTTCGACAAGTTCAAGGGGTTGACTACGATGAGACTTTCTCACCCGTAGCGATGCTTAAGTCTGTCCGAATCATGTTGGCTATTGCTGCATTTCATGATTATGAAATTTGGCAAATGGATGTCAAGACTGCATTCTTGAATGGATTTCTAGAAGAAGAGTTGTATATGATGCAGCCGGAAGGTTTTGTTGATCCAAAAGGTGCTGACAAAGTGTGCAAGCTCCAGCGTTCCATTTATGGACTGGTGCAAGCATCTCGGAGTTGGAATAAACGTTTTGATAGTGTGATCAAAGCATATGGTTTTATACAGACTTTTGGAGAAGCCTGTATTTACAAGAAAGTGAGTGGGAGCTCTGTAGCATTTCTAGTTTTATATGTTGATGACATATTATTAATTGAAAATGATATAGAATTTCTGGATAGCATAAAGGGATACTTGAGTAAAAGTTTTTCGATGAAAGACCTCGGTGAAGCTGCTTACATATTAGGCATCAAGATCTATAGAGATAGATCAAGACGCTTAATAGGACTTTCACAAAGCACATACCTTGACAAAATTTTGAAAAAGTTCAAAATGGATCAGGCAAAGGAAGGATTCTTGCCTGTGCTACAAGGTGTGAAGTTGAGTCGAACTCAATGCCCGACAACAGCAGAAGATAGAGAGAAAATGAAAAATGTTCCCTATGCTTCAGCCATAGGCTCTATCATGTATGCAATGCTGTGTACCAGACCTCACGTATGCTTAGCAATAAGCTTGGCAGGAAGGTACCAAAGTAATCCAGGAGTGGATCACTGGACAGCGGTCAAGAACATCCTGAAATACCTGAAAAGGACTAAGGATATGTTTCTCGTATATGGAGGTGACAAAGAGCTAGTCGTAAATGGTTACGTCGATGCAAGATTTGACACTGATCCGGACGATTCTAAATCGCAAACCGGATACGTGTTTATATTAAATGGTGGAGCTGTAAGTTTGTGCAGTTCTAAACAAAGCGTCGTGGCGGGATCTACATGTGAAGCGCAGTACATAGCTGCTTCTGAAGCAGCAAATGAAGGAGTCTGGATGAAGGAGTTCATTTCCGATCTAGGTGTCATACCTAGTGCATCGGGACCAATGAAGATCTTCTGTGACAATACTGGTGCAATTGCTTTAGCAAAGGAATCCAGATTTCACAAGAGGACCAAGCACATCAAGAGACGCTTCAATTCCATTCGGGACCAAGTCCAAGTGGGAGACATAGAGATTTGCAAGATACATACGGATCTGAATGTTGCAGACCCATTGACTAAGCCTCTCTCACGAGCAAAACATGATCAGCACCAAGACTCCATGGGTGTTAGAATCATTACTATGTAATCTAGATTATTAACTCTAGTGCAAGTGGGAGACTGAAGGAAATATGCCCTAGAGGCAATAATAAAGTTATTATTTATTTCCTCATATCATGATAAATGTTTATTATTCATGCTAGAATTGTATTAACCGGAAACATGATACATGTGTGAATACATAGACAAAACTATAGTCACTAGTATGCCTCTACTTGACTAGCTCATTAATCAAAGATGGTTATGTTTCCTGACCATAGACATGTGTTGTCATTTGATTAGTGGGATCACATCATTAGAAGAATGATGTGATTGACATGACCCATTCTGTTAGCCTAGCACTTGATCGTTTAGTATACTGCTATTGCTTTCTTCATGACTTATACAAAGTTCCTGCAACTATGAGATTGTGCAACTCCCGTTTACCGGAAGAACACTTTGTGTGCTACCAAACGTCACAACGTAACTGGGTGATTATAAAGGTGCTCTACAGGTGTTTCCGAAGGTTCATGTTGAGTTGGCATAATTCGATATTAGGATTTGTCACTCCGATTGTCGCGGAGGTATCTCTGGGCCCTCTCGGTAATACTCATCACCTAAGCCTTGCAAGCATGTAACTAATGAGTTAGTTATGATATGACGTATTACAGAACGAGTAAAGAGACTTGCCGGTAACGAGATTGAACTAGGTATTGAATACCGACGATCAAATCTCGGGCAAGTAACATACCGATGACAAAGGGAACAAAGTGTGTTGTTATGCGGTTTGACCGATAAAGATCTTCGTAGAATATGTAGGAACCAATATGGACATCCAGGTACCGCTATTGGTTATTGACCGAGAATGGTTTTAGGTCATGTCTACATAGTTCTTGAACCCGTAGGGTCCGCACGCTTAACGTTTCGATGACAGTTTTATGATGAGTTTATAAGTTTTGATGTACCGAAGTTGTTCGGAGTCCCAGATGTGATCACGGACATAACGAGGAATCTCGGAATGGTCGAGACATAAATATTGATATATTGGAAGCCTATATTTGGACATCGGAATGGTTCCGGGTGAAATCGGCATTTTACCGGAGTACCGGGAGGTTACCGGAACCCCCCCGGGAGGTTAATGGGCCTACATGGGCCAAGAGGGAGAAGAGGTAGGAGCAAGGAAGGGGCCGCGCGCCCCTCCCCCCTCCTAGTCCGAATAGGACAAGGGAAGGGGGTGTTGGAGAACCTTGCAGAAAACAAAAATTTTCCTACTCGTTTCACCAAGATCATCTAGGAGTTCATCTAGCAACGAGTGATCAGATGCATCTACATACCTTTGTAGATCGCGAGCGGAAGCGTTCAAAAGAACGGTGATGATGTAGTCGTACTCGACGTGATCCAAATCACCGATGACCAGCGCCGAACGGACGGCACCTCCGCGTTCAACACACGTACGGAACAGCCACGTCTCCTCTTCTTGATCCAGCAAGGGAGGGAGGAGAGGTTGAGGGAGATGGCACCAGCAGCAGCACGACGGCGTGGTGTTGATGGAGCTGCAGTACTCCGGCAGAGCTTCGCTAAGCACTATGGAGGTTGAGGAGGTGTTGGGGAGGGAGAAGGAGGCAACCAAAGGCCAAGGACTCAAGGTATGAAGTCCCTCCTCTCCCCCACTATATATAGGGGTGCCAAGGGG
>NC_041389.1:73205768-73260656 GCF_002162155.2 Triticum dicoccoides
GGCTGCCATGTACTCCGCTTCACATGTAGATCCCGCCACGACGCTTTGCTTGCAACTGCACCAGCTTACTGCCCCACCATTCAAAATATACACGTATCCGGTTTGTGACTTAGAGTCATCCAGATCTGTGTCGAAGCTAGCGTCGACGTAACCCTTTACGACGAGCTCTTCGTCACCTCCATAAACGAGAAACATTTCCTTAGTCCTTTTCAGGTACTTCAGGATATTCTTGACCGCTGTCCAGTGTTCCTTGCCGGGATTACTTTGGTACCTTCCTACCAAACTTACGGCAAGGTTAACATCAGGTCTGGTACACAGCATGGCATACATAATAGAACCTATGGCTGAGGCATAGGGGATGACGCTCATCTCTTCTATATCTTCTGCCGTGGTCGGACATTGAGCTGAACTCAATTTCATACCTTGTAACACAGGCAAGAACCCTTTCTTGGATTGATCCATATTGAACTTCTTCAATATCTTAACAAGGTATGTGCTTTGTGAAAGACCTATGAGGCGTCTTGATCTATCTCTATAGATTTTGATGCCTAATATATAAGCAGCTTCTCCAAGGTCCTTCATTGAAAAACTTTTATTCAAGTAGGCCTTGATGCTGTCCAAGAGTTCTATATCATTTCCCATCAAAAGTATGTCATCTACATATAATATGAGAAATGCTACAGAGCTCCCACTCACTTTCTTGTAAACGCAGGCTTCTCCATAAGTCTGTGTAAACCCAAACGCTTTGATCATCTCATCAAAGCGAATGTTCCAACTCCGAGATGCTTGCACCAGCCCATAAATCGAGCGTTGGAGCTTGCACACTTTGTCAGCATTCTTAGGATCGACAAAACCTTCCGGCTGCATCATATACAATTCTTCCTTAAGGAAACCATTAAGGAATGCCGTTTTGACGTCCATTTGCCATATTTCGTAATCATAGAATGCGGCAATTGCTAACATGATTCGGACGGACTTCAGCTTCGCTACCGGTGAGAAAGTCTCATCATAGTCAACCCCTTGAACTTGTCGATAACCCTTAGCGACAAGCCGAGCTTTATAGATGGTCACATTACCATCCGCGTCTGTCTTCTTCTTAAAGATCCATTTATTTTCTATGGCTCGCCGTTTCAACGGGCAAGTCAGTCAAAGTCCATACTTCGTTTTCATACATGGATCCTATCTCGGATTTCATGGCTTCTAGCCATTTGTCGGAATCCGGGCCCGCCATCGCTTCTTCATAGTTCGAAGGTTCACCGTTGTCTAACAACATGATTTCCAAGACAGGGTTGCCGTACCACTCTGGTGCGGAACGTGTCCTTGTGGACCTTCGAATTTCAGTAGGAGCTTGATCAGAAGTATCTTGATCATTATCATTAACTTCCTCTCTAGTCGGTGCTGGCACCTCAGGAACATTTTCTTGAGTTGCGCCATTTTCCGGTTCAAGAGGCAATACTTCATCAAGCTCTACTTTCCTCCCACTTACTTCTTTCGAGAGAAACTCTTTCTCCAGAAAGGACCCATTCTTGGCAACAAAGATCTTGCCTTCGGATCTAAGGTAGAAGGTGTACCCAATAGTTTCTTTTGGGTACCCTATGAAGACGCATTTTTCCGATTTGGGTTCGAGCTTTTCAGGTTGAAGTTTCTTGACATAAGCATCGCATCCCCAAACTTTTAGAAATGACAGCTTAGGTTTCTTCCCAAACCATAATTCATACGGTGTCGTCTCAACGGATTTCGACGGAGCCCTATTTAAAGTGAATGCGGCAGTCTCTAAAGCATAGCCCCAAAAAGAAAGCGGTAAATCGGTAAGAGACATCATAGATCGCACCATATCTAACAGAGTGCGATTACGACGTTCGGACACACCATTACGCTGAGGTGTTCCAGGCGGCGTGAGTTGTGAAACTATTCCACATTTTCTTAAGTGTGCCCCAAACTCGTGACTCAAGTATTCTCCTCCACGATCTGATCGTAGAAACTTGATTTTTCTGTCACGTTGATTTTCAACCTCACTCTGAAATTCCTTGAACTTTTCAAAGGTTTCAGGCTTGTGTTTCATTAAGTAGATATACCCATACCTACTTAAATCATCAGTGAGGGTGAGAACATAACGATAGCCACCGCGAGCCTCAACACTCATCGGACCGCACACATCAGTATGTATGATTTCCAATAAGTCGGTTGCTCGCTCCATTGTTCCTGAGAATGGAGTCTTGGTCATTTTACCCATAAGGCATGGTTCGCACGTGTCAAATGATTCATAATCAAGAGACTCTAAAAGTCCATCAGCATGGAGCTTCTTCATGCGTTTGACACCTATGTGACCAAGGCGGCAGTGCCACAAGTATGTGGGACTATCATTATCAACCTTACTTCTTTTGGTACTCACATTATGAACATGTGTAGCATCACGTTCGAGATTCATAAAGAATAAACCATTCACCATAGGAGCATGACCATAAAACATATCTCTCATAAAAATGGAACAACCATTATTCTCAGATTTAAAAGAGTAGCCATCTTGAATTAAACGATATCCCGATACAATGTGCATGCTCAAAGCTGGCACTAAATAACAATTATTAAGGTTTAAAACTAATCCCGAAGGGAGATGCAGAGGCAGCGTGCCGACGGCGATCACATTGACCTTGGAACCATTCCCGACGCGCATCGTCACCTCGTCCTTTGCCAGTTTCCGCTTATTCCGCAGCCCCTGCTTTGAGTTACAAATGTGAGCAACTGCATCGGTATCAAATACCCAGGAGCCACTACGGGCACTAGTAAGGTACACATCAATTACATGTATATCACATATACCTTTTGTTTTGCCGGCCTTCTTATCCGCTAAGTACTTAGGGCAGTTCTGCTTCCAGTGACCGCTTCCCTTGCAATAAAAGCACTTAGTCTCGGGCTTGGGTCCATTCTTTGGCTTCTTCCCGGCAGCTTGCTTGCCGGGCGCGGCAACCTCCTTGCCGTCCTTATTGAAGTTCTTTTTACCCTTGCCTTTCTTGAACTTAGTGGTTTTATTGACCATCAACACTTGATGTTCCTTCCTGACTTCTACCTCCGCTGATTTCAGCATAGCAAATACTTCAGGAATGGTCTTTTCCATCCCCTGCATATTGAAGTTCATCACAAAGCTCTTGTAGCTTGGTGGAAGCGACTGGAGGATTCTGTCAATGACCGCATCATCCGGGAGATTAACTCCCAGCTGAGTCAAGCGGTTATGCAACCCACACATAGTGAGTATATGCTCACTGACAGAACTATTTTCCTCCATCTTACAGCTGAAGAATTTGTCGGAGACTTCATATCTCTCGACCCGGGCATGAGCTTGGAAAACCATTTTCAGCTCTTCGAACATCTCATATGCTCCATGTCTCTCAAAATGCTTTTGGAGCCCCGGCTCTAGGCTGTAAAGCATGCCGCACTGAACGAGGGAGTAGTCATCGAAACGTGCCTGCCAAGCATTCATAACATCTTGTTCTGCAGGGAGAACGGGTGCGTCACCAAGCGGTGCTTGTAGGACATAATCTTTCTTGGCAGCTATGAGGATGATCCTCAGGTTCCGGACCCAGTCCGTATAGTTGCTGCCATCGTCTTTCAGCTTAGTTTTCTCTAGGAACGCGTTGAAGTTGAGGACTACGTTGGCCATTTGATCTACAAGACATATTGCAAAGATTTTAGACTAAGTTCATGATAATTAAGTTCAACTAATCAAATTATTAGTGAACTCCCACTTAGATTAGACATCCCTCTAGTCATCTAAGTATTACATGATCCGAGTTAAACTAGACCGTGTCCGATCATCACGTGAGACGGACTAGTCAACATCGGTGAACATCTTCATGTTGATCGTATCTTCTATACGACTCATGCTCGACCTTTCGGTCTTCTGTGTTCCGAGGCCATGTCTGTACATGCTAGGCTCGTCAAGTCAACCTAAGTGTTTGCATGTGTAAATCTGTCTTACACCCGTTGTATGTGAACGTCTGAATAAAACACCCGATCATCACGTGGTGTTTTGAAACAGCGAACTGTCGCAACGGTGCATAGTTAGGGGGAACAATTCTTGAATTTTATTGTGAGGGATCATCTTATTTACTACCGTCGTTCTAAGTAAACAAGATGCAAAACATGATAAACATCACATGCAATCAAATAATAAACGTGACATGATATGGCCAATATCACATAGCTCCTTTGATCTCCATCTTGGGGCTCCATGATCATCTTGTCACCGGCTTGACACCATGATCTCCATCATCATGATCTCCATCATCATGATCTCCATCATCGTGTCTCCATGAAGTTGCTCGCCAACTATTACTTCTACTACTATGGCTAACGCGTTTAGCAATAAAGTAAAGTAATTTACATGGCGTTTCTTGATGACACGCAGGTCATATAAAAGAATAAGGACAACTCCTATGGCTCCTGCCGGTTGTCATACTCATCGACATGCAAGTCGTGATTCCTATTACAATAGCATGAACATCTCATACATCACATATAGATCATTCATCATTCATCACAACTTTGGCCATATCATATCACAAACCACTTGCTGCAAAAACAAGTTAGACGTCCTCTAATTGTTGTTGCAAGTTTTACGTGGCTGAATTAGGGTTCTAGCAAGAATGTTTTCTTACCTACGTTAAAGCCACAACGTGATTTGTCAACTTCTATTTACCCTTCATAAGGACCATGTTCATCGATTCCGCTCCAACTAAAGTAGGAGAGACAGACACCCGCCAGCCACCTTATGCAACTAGTGCATGTTAGTCGGTGGAACCGGTCTCACGTAAGCGTACGTGTAAGGTTGGTCCGGGCCGCTTCATCCCACAATACCGCTGAAGCAAGAAAGGACTAGTAACGGCAAGAAAGTTGACAAATCTACGCCCACAACAAATTGTGTTCTACTCGCGCAAGAAGAACTACGCATAGACCTAGCTCATGATGCCACTGTTGGGGAACGTTGCAGAAAACAAAAATTTTCCTACTCGTTTCACCAAGATCATCTAGGAGTTCATCTAGCAACGAGTGATCAGATGCATCTACATACCTTTGTAGATCGCGAGCGGAAGCGTTCAAAAGAACGGTGATGATGTAGTCGTACTCGACGTGATCCAAATCACCGATGACCAGCGCCGAACGGACGGCACCTCCGCGTTCAACACACGTACGGAACAGCCACGTCTCCTCTTCTTGATCCAGCAAGGGAGGGAGGAGAGGTTGAGGGAGATGGCACCAGCAGCAGCACGACGGCGTGGTGTTGATGGAGCTGCAGTACTCCGGCAGAGCTTCGCTAAGCACTATGGAGGTTGAGGAGGTGTTGGGGAGGGAGAAGGAGGCAACCAAAGGCCAAGGACTCAAGGTATGAAGTCCCTCCTCTCCCCCACTATATATAGGGGTGCCAAGGGGGGGTGGCCGGCCCTAGGAGATCCAATCTCCTAGGGGTGCGGCGGCCAAGGGGGGTTTCCCTCTCCCCCAAGGCACCTAGGAGGTGCCTTACCCTCCTAGGACTCTTGCCCCCTTGAACCCTAGGCGCATGGGCCTATGTGGGGCTGGTGCCCTTGGCCCATTAGGCCAAGGCGCACCCCCTTACAGCCCATGTGGCCCCCCGGGACAGGTGGACCCACCCGGTGGACCCCCGGGACCCTTCCGGTGGTCCCGGTACAATACCGATAACCCCGAAACTTGTCCCGATGCCCGAAACAGGACTTCCCATATATAAATCTTTACCTCCGGACCATTCCGGAACTCCTCGTGACGTCCGGGATCTCATCCGGGACTCCGAACAACATTCGGGTTACTGCATATACATATCCCTACAACCCTAGCGTAACCGAACCTTAAGTGTGTAGACCCTACGGGTTCGGGAGACAAGCAGACATGACCGAGACGACTCTCCGGTCAATAACAAACAGCGGGATCTGGATACCCATGTTGGCTCCCACATGCTCCACGATGATCTCATCGGATGAACCACGATGTCGAGGATTCTATCAACCCCGTACGCTATTCCCTTTGTCTATCGATATGTTACTTGCCCGAGATTCGATCGTCGGTATCCCAATACCTCGTTCAATCTCGTTACCGGCAAGTCACTTTACTCGTACCTTAATGCATGATCCCGTGACCAGACACTTGGTCACTCTGAGCTCATTATGATGATGCATTACCGAGTGGGCCCAGTGATACCTCTCCGTCATACGGAGTGACAAATCCCAGTCTTGATCCATGTCACCCAACAGACACTTTCGGAGATACCCGTAGTCTACCTTTATAGTCACCCAGTTACGTTGTGACGTTTGGCATACCCAAAGCACTCCTACGGTATCCGGGAGTTACACGATCTCATGGTCTAAGGAAAAGATACTTTGACATTGCAAAACTCTAGCAAACGAACTATACGATCTTGTGCTATGTTTAGGATTGGGTCTCTCCATCACATCATTCTCCTAATGATGTGATCTCGTTATCAATGACATCCAGTGTCCATAGTCAGGAAACCATGACTATCTGTTGATCAACGAGCTAGTCTACTAGAGGCTTACTAGGGACATGTTGATGTCTATTATTCACACATGTATTACGATTTCCAGATAACACAATTATAGCATGAATAAAGACAATTATCATGAACAAGGAAATATAATAATAATGCTTTTATTATTGCCTCTAGGGCATATTTCCAACAGGGGGGCGGCGCCCCCCCTTTCCTTCTCCTCCTCCCCTCTTTCCTCCTTCTCTCCTACTCCAACTTGGAAAAGGGAGTCCTACTCCCGGTGGGAGTAGGACTCCCCCCTTGGCGCGCCCCCTTAGGCCGGCGGCCTCCTCCCCCTTGGCTCCTTTATATACGGGGGCGGGGGGCACCCCATAGACACACAATTGATCTACGGATCATTCCTTAGCCGTGTGCGGTGCCCCCTTCCACCATATTCCACCTCAGTCATATCGTCGTGAAGCTTAGGCGAAGCCCTGCGCCGGTAGAACATCAAGATCGTCACCACGCTGTCGTGTTGGCGGAACTCTCCCTCGACACTCGGCTGGATTGGAGTTCGAGGGACGTCATCGAGCTGAACGTGTGCTGAACTCGGAGGCTCCGTACATTCGGTGCTTGGATCGGTCGGATCGTGAAGACGTACGACTACATCAACCGCGTTGTGCTAACGCTTCCGCTTACAGTCTATGAGGGTACGTGGACGAACACTCTCCCCTCTCGTTGCTATATTATCACCATGATCTTGCGTGTGCGTAGGAATTTTTTTGAAATTACTACGTTCCCCAACAGGTTTTGCGCCCAGTCGTCGCCCCCAGCTCGCCCCCAGTCGCCGATGTTGGCCCATTTTTGAAGCCCCATTTCGGCGAAAAGGGCCCATATGGGCCACCGCCGACTCGTCGACCACCACCACCACCACCACCACCACCGTGCAATCAGGTCTAGCGTATCTCATACGTCGTGCAGGTATGAATTTTCTCCAGCACTAAATCAATGTTACTAAGACAGCAATGTGCATGTTCCGTTCAGTAGATTCATTTACTAGATCCGTTGACCGCGAGAGTGGTTAATCTCCGGTAAAGCTCGCGAGGTTCTTCATCTTCATTCATTGCAAACTCATCGGCTTTATCTTGCACCACTTCATAGTTGGAGCGTTGAATGCTTGCGCTTCCCTTGTAAATGGAAACAACATGGTGCCATGCTTCCTTGGCCACGGTGAATGGTCGGAGATGCGCAATATCTTCGGATGGAATTGCATCTTGGATGATGAAGAGAGCATTCTCGCTGAATTGATGGTCCGCAACTTCTCTAGGGGTGAAGTTGCTTGGGTCATGAGGATAGAAACCTTGCTCAATGATTCTCCAAATATTAGTATTAACATGATTTAAATGACGTTTAAAGCGATAGAACCAAGAGTCAAAATCCTCATTTCTCACAATTTTAGGAGGAGGACCAACATGATTCAAATGAGTGGAGGGAACTGGTCCTCCATAAGAAAGTGGAGGTTCAACATGGGCAAAGATGCCACTACAATTTTTACCACTAGATAAAAGAGCTTTTTCACTAGTAGCTTCCCCCTTGTCGGAGTTAGCATCCGCCACCTTGTTAGCGGGATCACCCACTTTCATTGGTGCGATGGATAATTTAAGCCCTTCTAAGAACTTGTTAAACATGCTTTCAACCTCGGTCATCATGGAGGTTTTCAATGTGTCCAAAGCCACATTGAATTCCTCACGAGTGATCGCAGTTCCCCCATCGGCTGTAGACGAGACCGGGCACACCGGAGTGCTCCTCCCCACCATCCACGGTGTCAACCATACTCTTCGGACGACAAAGTCCTTAATAAAGAGACGAGGCTATGATACCAATTGAAAGGGTCGATATAGTTGACTAGAGGGGGGTGAATAGGCGACTAACAATTTTTAACTTTTCTTTACCAAATTAAACTTTGCATCAAAGTAGGTTGTCTAGATATGCAACTAGCTGAGCAACTTATATGATGCAACAATCAATAAGCACACAATCAAGCAAAGGATATAACACAATATAGCTTGCACAAGTAAAGGTGAGAGATAACCAAAAGTGGAACCGATGGAGATGACGATGTGTTACCGAAATTCCTTCCCTTTGAGGGGAAGTACGTCTCCGTTGGAGCAGTGTGGAGGCACAATACTCCCCAAGAAGCCACTAGGGCAACCGTATTCTCCTCACGCCCTCACACAATGCGAGATGTCGTGATTCCACTATTGGTGCCCTTGAAGGCGGCAACCGAACCTTTACAAACAAGGTTGGGGATCTCTCCACAACTTAATTGGAGGCTCCCAACGAAACCCCGGAGCTTCACCACAATGGAATGTGGCTTCGAAGTGACCTCTTCCAACTAGGGCGCCCAAGCACCTAAGAGTAACAAAATCCACACAAGAAAGTATGGGGGAATCAAGTTTCCTTCGGTGAGAGTGTAGATCTAGGTCTCCTCCTTCAAACCCTAGCAAATCAACAAGTTTGAGTGGCTAGAGAGAGATCGGGCAAGAAAGCTTCAAGGGCATTAATGGAGAAGAGAGAGAGGCAAGAGATAGGTGGGAGGTGGGAGAAGCACCTCCTTAAATAGGGTCCCCTCAGATCCAACCGTTATGCGCAGAAACCAATGGGAGCGGTACTTCCGGTGGAGCCACCGGTAGTACCTGTATATCGGAATAAACCAGAACTACCGTTCCACCACCGCTCGGCTACCGCTTCACAACAGAAGTTTTACACCCTAGATCGGTAGTTGGAGCGGTGGTTGGGCCGGAGCTACCGCTGGACCAGCAATTCCTGGGCGGTGAAGTTCCAGGCGGTACTTTTTGGAAATATGCCCTAGAGGCAATAATAAATTGATTATTATTATATTTCCTTGTTCATGATAATCGTTTATTATCCATGCTAGAATTGTATTGATAGGAAACTCAGATACATGTGTGGATACATAGACAACACCATGTCCCTAGTAAGCCTCTAGTTGACTAGCTCGTTGATCAATAGATGGTTATGGTTTCCTGACCATGGACATTGGATGTCGTTGATAACGGGATCACATCATTAGGAGAATGATGTGATGGACAAGACCCAATCCTAAGCCTAGCACAAGATCATGTAGTTCGTATGCTAAAGCTTTTCTAATGTCAAGTATCATTTCCTTAGACCATGAGATTGTGCAAATCCCGGATACCGTAGGAGTGCTTTGGGTGTGCCAAACGTCACAACGTAACTGGGTGGCTATAAAGGTACACTACGGGTATCTCTGAAAGTGTCTGTTGGGTTGGCACGAATCGAGATTGGGATTTTGTCACTCCGTGTAAACGGAGAGGTATCTCTGGGCCCACTCGGTAGGACATCATCATAATGTGCACAATGTGACCAAGGGGTTGATCACGGGATGATGTGTTACGGAACGAGTAAAGAGACTTGCCGGTAACGAGATTGAACAAGGTATCGGTATATCGACGATCGAATCTCGGGCAAGTACCATACCGCTAGACAAAGGGAATTGTATACGGGATCGATTGAGTCCTTGACATCGTGGTTCATCCGATGAGATCATCGTGGAACATGTGGGAGCCAACATGGGTATCCAGATCCCGCTGTTGGTTATTGACCGGAGAACATCTCGGTCATGACTACATGTCTCCCGAACCCGTAGGGTCTACACACTTAAGGTTCGATGACGCTAGGGTTATAAAGGAAGTTTGTATGTGGTTACCGAATGTTGTTCGGAGTCCCGGATGAGATCCCGGACGTCACGAGGAGTTCCGGAATGGTCCAGAGGTAAAGATTTATATATAGGAAGTCCTGTTTCGGCCATCGGGACAAGTTTCGGGGTCATCGGTATTGTACCGGGACCACCGGAAGGGTCCCGGGGGCCCACCGGGTGGGGCCACCTGCCCCGGGGGCCACATGGGCTGTAGGGGGTGCGCCTTGGCCTACATGGGCCAAGGGCACCAGCCCCTAGAGGCCCATGCGCCAAGATAAAGGAAAAAGGGGAGAGTCCTAAAGGGGGAAGGCACCTCCGAGGTGCCTTGGGGAGGATGGACTCCTCCCCCCTCCTTAGCCGCACCCCTTCCTTGGAGGAGGGGGCAAGGCTGCGCCTCCCCCCTCTCCCCTGCCCCTATATATAGTGGAGGGGAGGGAGGGCATCCACACCTGAGCCCTTGGCGCCTCCCTCCCTCCCGTGACACCTCCTCCTCTCCCGTAGGTGCTTGGCGAAGCCCTGCAGGATTGCCACGCTCCTCCATCACCACCACGCCGTTGTGCTTCTGCTGGATGGAGTCTTCCTCAACCTCTCCCTCTCTCCTTGCTGGATCAAGGCGTGGGAGACATCGTCGAGCTGTACGTGTGTTGAACGCGGAGGTGCCGTCCATTCGGCACTTGATCATCGGTGATCTGAATCACGACGAGTACGACTCCATCAACCCCGTTCACTTGAACGCTTCCGCTTAGCGATCTACAAGGGTATGTAGATGCACTCTCCTTTCTACTCGTTGCTGGTCTCTCCATAGATAGATCTTGGTGATACGCGTAGGAAAATTTTGAATTTCTGCTACGTTCCCCAACAGTGGCATCATGAGCTAGGTCTATTGCGTAGATTCTTTGCACGAGTAGAACACAAAGTAGTTGTGGGCGTCGATATTGTTCAATATGCTTGCCGTTACTAGTCTTATCTTGATTCGGCGGCATCGTGGGATGAAGCGGCCCGGACCAACCTTACACGTACGCTTACGTGAGACCGGTTCCACCGACAAACATGCACTAGTTGCATAAGGTGGCTGGCGGGTGTCTGTCTCTCCCACTTTAGTCGGATCGGATTCGATGAAAAGGGTCCTTATGAAGGATAAATAGCAATTGGCATATCACGTTGTGGTTCATGCGTAGGTAAGAAACGTTCTTGCTAGAAACCCATAGCAGCCACGTAAAACATGCAAACAACAATTAGAGGACGTCTAACTTGTTTTTGCAGGGTATGATTTGTGATGTGATATGGCCAAAAAGGATGTGATGAATGATATATGTGATGTATGAGATTGATCATGTTCTTGTAATAGGAATCACGACTTGCATGTCGATGAGTATGACAACCGGCAGGAGCCATATGAGTTGTCTTTATTTATTTGTGACCTGCGTGTCAACTTAAACGTCATGTAATTACTTTACTTTATTGCTAACCGTTAGCCATAGTAGTAGAAGTAATAGTTGGCGAGGCAACTTCATGAAGACACGATGATGGAGATCATGATGATGGAGATCATGGTGTCATGCCGGTGACGATGATGATCATGGAGCCCCGAAGATGGAGATCAAAAGGAGCAAAGTGATGATGGCCATATCATGTCACTATTTGATTGCATGTGATGTTTATCATGTTTATACATCTTATTTGCTTAGAACGACGGTAGTAAATAAGATGATCCCTTACAACAATTTCAAGAAGTGTTCTCCCCTAACTGTGCACCATTGCGACAGTTCGTGTTTCGAAGCACCACGTGATGATCGGGTGTTAGATTCTAACGTTCACATACAACGGGTGTAAGACAGATTTACACACGCGAAACACTTAGGGTTAACTTGACGAGCCTAGCATGTACATACATGGCCTCGGAACACGGAGACCGAAAGGTCGAACATGAGTCGTATAAAAGATACGATCAACATGAAGATGTTCTCCGATGATGACTAGTCCGTCTCACGTGATGATCGGACACGGCCTAGTTTGACTCGGATCATGTAATCACTTAGATGACTAGAGGGATGTCTATCTGAGTGGGAGTTCATAAGATGAACTTAATTATCCTGAACATAGTCAAAAGGTTTTTGCAAATTATGTCGTAGCTCACGCTATAGTTCTACTGTTTAGATATGTTCCTAGAGACAAATTAGTTGAAAGTTGATAGTAGCAATTATGCGGACTAGGTCCGTAAACTGAGGATTGTCCTCATTGCTTCATAGAAGGCTTATGTCCTTAATGCACTGCTCAGTGTGCTGAACCTCGAACGTTGTCTGTGGTTGTTGCGAACATCTGACATACACGTTTTGATAACTACGTGATAGTTCAGTTAAACGGTTTAGAGTTGAGGCACCAAAGACGTTTTTGAAACATCGCGAAACATATGAGATGTTTTGAGGGCTGAAATTGGGATTTCAGGCTCGTGCCCATGTCAAGAGGTATAAGACCTCCGATGACTTTCTTAACCTGCAAACTAAGGAGAAAAGCTCAATTGTTGAGCTTGTGCTCAGATTGTCTGAGTACAACAATCATTTGAATCGAGTGGGAGTTGATCTTCCAGATAAGACAGTGATGGTTCTCCAAAGTCATTGCCACCAAGCTGTTAGAGCTTCGTGATGAACTATAACATATCAGGGATAGATATGATGATCCTTGAGGTATTCGCGATGTTTGACACCGCGAAAGTAGAAATCAAGAAGGAGCATCAATTGTTGATGGTTGGTGAAACCACTAGTTTCAAGAAGGGCAAGGGCAAGAAGGGATACTTCATGAAACGGCAAATCAGCTGCTGCTCTAGTGAAGAAACCCAAGGTAAAACCCGAACCCGAGACTAAGTGCTTCTGTAATAAGGGGAACAATCACTAGAGCAGAATTACCCTAGATACCTGGTAGATAAGAAGGCTGGCAAGGTCGATAGAAGTATATTGGATATACATTGTGTTAATGTGTACTTTGCTAGTACTCCTAGTAGCACCAGGGTATTAGATACCGATTCGGTTGCTAAGTGTTAGTAACTCGAAACAAAAGGCTACGGAATAAACGGAGACTAGCTAAAGGTGAGCTGACGATATGTGTTGGAAGTTTTTCCAAGCTTGATATGATCAAGCATCGCACGCTCCCTCTACCAAAGAGATTGGTGTTAAACCTAAATAATTGTTATTTGGTGTTTGCGTTGAGCATAGACATGATTGGATTACGTCTATCGCAATACGGTTATTCATTTAAGGAGAATAATGGTTACTCTGTTTATTTGAATAATACCTTCAATGGTCTTACACCTAAAATGAATGGTTTATTAAATCTCGATCGTAGTGATACACATGTTCATGCCAAAAGATAGTAATGATAGTACCACCTACTTGTGGCACTGCCACGTAAGTCATATCGGTATAAAACGCATGAAGAAGCTCCATATTGATGGATCTTTGGGCTCACTCGTTTTGAAAAGTTTGAGACATGCGAACCATGTCTATTGGTGTATATGCATGAAGAAACTCCATGCAAATGGACCGTTTTGACTCACTTGATTTTGAATCACTTGGGACATGCAAATCATACCACATGGGCAAGATGACTGAAAAGCCTCAGTTTCAGTAAAATGGAACAAGATAGCAACTTGTTGGAAGCAACACATTTTGATGTGTGCAGTCCAATGAGTGCTGAGGCATGCAGTGAATATCGTTATGTTCTTACTTCACAGATGATTCGAGTAGATGTTGAGAATATTTACTTGATGAAACACAAGTCTGAATTATTGAATGGTTCAAGTAATTTCAGAGTGAAGTAGAAGATCATTGTGACAAGAGGATAAAATGTCTATGATATGATCATAGAGATGAGTATCTGAGTTACGAGTTTTGGCACACAATTAAGACATTGTGGAAATTGTTTCACAATTAATACCGCCTGGAACACCATAGTGTGATGGTGTGTCCGAACATCATAGTTGCACCCTATTGGATATGATGCATACCATGATGTCTCTTATCGAACTGCCACGATAGTTTATGGGTTAGGCATTAAAGACAACCACATTCACTTTAAATAGGGCACCACGTAATTCCGATGAGATGACACCGTATGAATTATGGTTTAGAGAAACCTAAGTTGTCGTTTCTTAAAGGTTTGGGGCTGCGACGCTTATGTGAAAAAGTTTCAGGATTAAGCTCGAATCCAAAGCGGATAAAATGCATCTTCATAGGAAACCCAAAACAGTTGGGTATACCTCCTAATTCAGATCCGAAAGCAATATGGATTGTTTCTAGAATCGGGTCCTTTCTCGAGGAAAGGTTTCTCTCGAAAGATTTGAGTGGGAGGATGGTGGAGACTTGATGAGGTTATTGAACCGTCACTTCAACAAGTGTGTAGCAGGGCACAGGAAGTTGTTCCTGTGGCACGTACACCAACTGAAGTGGAAGCTTATGATAGTGATCATGAAACTTCGGATCGAGTCACTACCAAACCTCGTGGGATGACAAGGATGCGTACTACTTCAGAGTGGTACGTAATCCTGTCTTGGAAGTCATGTTGCTAGACAACAATGAACCTACGAGCTATGGAGAAGCGATGGTGGGCCCGGATTCCGATAAATGGCTCAAGGCCATAAAACCCGAGAGAGGATCCATGTATGAAAACAAAGTGTAGACTTTGGAAGAACTACTTGATGGTTGTAAGGCTGTTAGGTACATATGGATTTTGAAAGGAAGACAGACAATGATGGTAAGTGTCACCATTGAGAAAGCTCGACTTGTCGTTAAGATGTTTTTCGACAAGTTCAAGGAGTTGACTACGATGAGACTTTCTCACTCGTAGCGATGCTAAGAGTCTGTTGGAATTATATTAGCAATTACTGCATTATTTATGAAATCTTGCAGATAGGATGTCAAAACATTGTTTCCTCGACGATTCTTGAGGAAAGGTTGTATGTGATACAACCGGAAGGTTTTGTCTATCCTGAAATATGCTAATAAGTATGCAAAGCTCCAGCAATCCTTCTGAGGACTGGAGTGAGCATCTCGGAGTTGGAATGTATGCTTTGATGATGATCAAAGATTTTGGGTGTATACAAAGTTTATGAGAAACTTGTATTTCCAAAGAAGTGAGTGGGAGCACTATAGAATTTCTGATAAATATGTTGTTGACATATTGTTGATCAGAAATGACGTAGAATTTCTGGAAAGCATAAAGGGTTATTTGGAAAGTATTTTTCAATGGAAAACCTGGATTAAGCTACTTGAACATTGAGCATCAAGATCTATAAGGATAGATCAAAACGCTTAATAGTACTTTCAAATGAGCATATGCCTTGATGTGATCTTGAAGGTGTTCAAGATGGATCAGTCAAAGAAGGAGTTCTTGCCTGAGTTGTAAGGTATGAAGTTAAGACTTAAAGCTCGACCATGGCAGAATAGAGAGAAAGGAACGAAGGTCGTCCCCTATGCTTAAGACATAGGCTCTACAGTATGCTATGCTGTGTACCGCACCTGAAGTGTGCTTTACCATGAGTCAGTCAAGGGGTACAAGAGTGATCCAAGAATGGATCACAGGACAGCGGTCAAAGTTATCCTTAGTAACTAGTGGACTAAGGAATTTTCTCAATTATGGAGGTGGTAAAAGAGTTCGTCGTAAAGGGTTACGTCGATGCAAGCTTAACACCTATCCGGATAGCTCTGAGTAGAGATACCGGATACGTATAATGGAGCAACAATTTAGAATAGCTCCAAGTAGAACAGTTATTTGGAATAGCTCCAAATAGAACGTGGTAGCTGCATCTAGGAGATGACATAGAGATTTGTAAAGCACACACGGATCTGAAAGGTTCAGACCCGTTGACTGTAACCTCTCTCACAAGCATAACATGATCAAACCCAGAACTCATCGAGTGTTAATCACATGGTAAATGTGAACTAGATTATTGACTCTAGTAAACTCTTTGGGTGTTAGTCACATGGGGATGTGACCTTGAGTGTTAATCACATATCGATGTGAACTAGATTATTGACTCTAGTGCAAGTGGGAGACTGTTGGAAATATGCCCTAGAGGCAATAATAAATTGATTATTATTATATTTCCTTGTTCATGATAATCGTTTATTATCCATGCTAGAATTGTATTGATAGGAAACTCAGATACATGTGTGGGTACATAGACAACACCATGTCCCTAGTAAGCCTCTAGTTGACTAGCTCGTTAATCAATAGATGGTTACGGTTTCCTGACCATGGACATTGGATGTCGTTGATAACGGGATCACATCATTAGGAGAATGATGTGATGGACAAGACCCAATCCTAAGCCTAGCACAAGATCATGTAGTTCGTATGCTAAAGCTTTTCTAATGTCAAGTATCATTTCCTTAGACCATGAGATTGTGCAACTCCCGGATACCGTAGGAGTGCTTTGGGTGTGCCAAACGTCACAACGTAACTGGGTGGCTATAAAGGTACACTACGGGTATCTCTGAAAGTGTCTGTTGGGTTGGCACGAATCGAGATTGGGATTTTGTCACTCTGTGTAAACGGAGAGGTATCTCTGGGCCCACTCGGTAGGACATCATCATAGTGTGCACAATGTGACCAAGGGGTTGATCACAGGATGATGTGTTACGGAACGAGTAAAGAGACTTGCCGGTAACGAGATTGAACAAGGTATCGGTATACCGACGATCGAATCTCGGGCAAGTACCATACCGCTAGACAAAGGGAATTGTATACGGGATTGATTGAGTCCTTGACATCGTGGTTCATCCGATGAGATCATCGTGGAACATGTGGGAGCCAACATGGGTATCCAGATCCCGCTGTTGGTTATTGACCGGAGAACATCTCGGTCATGACTACATGTCTCCCGAACCCGTAGGGTCTACACACTTAAGGTTCGATGACGCTAGGGTTATAAAGGAAGTTTGTATGTGGTTACCGAATGTTGTTCGGAGTCCCGGATGAGATCCCGGACGTCACGAGGAGTTCTGGAATGGTCCGGAGGTAAAGATTTATATATAGGAAGTCCTGTTTCGGCCATCGGGACAAGTTTCGGGGTCATCGGTATTGTACCGGGACCACCGGAAGGGTCCCGGGGGCCCACCGGGTGGGGCCACCTGCCCCGGGGGGCCACATGGGCTGTAGGGGGTGCGCCTTGGCCTACATGGGCCAAGGGCACCAGCCCCTAGAGGCCCATGTGCCAAGATAAAGGAAAAAGGGGAGAGTCCTAAAGGGGGAAGGCACCTCCGAGGTGCCTTGGGGAGGATGGACTCCTCCCCCCTCCTTAGCCGCACCCCTTCCTTGGAGGAGGGGGCAAGGCTGCGCCTCCCCCCTCTCCCCTGCCCCTATATATAGTGGAGGGGAGGGAGGGCATCCACACCTGAGCCCTTGGCGCCTCCCTCCCTCCCGTGACACCTCCTCCTCTCCCGTAGGTGCTTGGCGAAGCCCTGCAGGATTGCCACGCTCCTCCATCACCACCACGCCGTTGTGCTTCTGCTGGATGGAGTCTTCCTCAACCTCTCCCTCTCTCCTTGCTGGATCAAGGCGTGGGAGACATCGTCGAGCTGTACGTGTGTTGAACGCGGAGGTGCCGTCCGTTCGGCACTTGATCATCGGTGATCTGAATCACGACGAGTACGACTCCATCAACCCCGTTTACTTGAACGCTTCCGCTTAGCGATCTACAAGGGTATGTAGATGCACTCTCCTTTCTACTCGTTGCTGGTCTCTCCATAGATAGATCTTGGTGATACGCGTAGGAAAATTTTGAATTTCTGCTACGTTCCCCAACAGTACTACCGCCCTGAACACCGGTAGTACCGGTTTGTCAAGACAAACGGAACTTCTGTTCCATCACCGGTCTACCACCATACCCGGTACAGAAGGGTGTCACCCCTGAGCGGTACTTGGAGCAGTGGTTTGACCGGAACTGCATGCCAGCGGTACAACCGCTCAAGAGAGCGGTACTACCGCCATGAGCAAAAATGTACAGTCACAGAGGACTTTGGGAACCTCTCTCTCCTCGAACGGAGGGTATATGGTGGGTGCAAAGAATGTGTACGTGTAGTGATTCACCCAATACCTTCCGATGAGGATTCCCACTAAAAAGTACGGATATTCTATGACCAAAGGAATAAAAAAGTCAGAAACTCCATCTTCGATCTTTTCCACATAGAGGGAAGGCCTAACCGTCTTGCGCCACACAATGTGTACCTGAGAAAACTAGGACGCACGATTAGTCCACATGCGTGTTGTCATCATCACCAAAACCCTAAGGCAGGGAATGCCCTTACAGACCATCTGTCCACCCTCCGGCTACGCCACTGGCAGTGGTGACTTGGTCGATGGATAGCGCAACGCACTCCTTGGTAGGGCTTATATGATACGTTGGGAGCATTTGGTAGATTCCATTACCATGAGACCCAACGAGAACGTGTAGCTAACTCCCACCGAGGTCCAACGGTGACCCAGTCTCTGTTGATTTTTCTCTTGGTTGCTACCAGAATTACATTTTTGCCACTATCAGAATTCAAAGTTGATTGCCGCTACAGTGGATTATTCGTAGAATGAGCCATATGGACACAACTTATCATTCAAGGCACGGCCAAATTTCCACAAGTCATGCCAAAATAATAGTTACAAATCTCTGTGAAAATACATAGCATTTCTCAATAAGGAAAAGATCATCATAAATCAGCGGAGATTTCCTTTTCATCAGTATGTAGCAAAAACTGAATCATTTGTTCAAGTGCCTCGTTGCAGGAAAAAGCCCATGCACAGGCGAAGAAACTGTTCCGTAAAAAACCTTGAAAGTCTAAGTGAGTTCAATCGACACCATTCTAACAGCCAGGAGTTCTGCTTTTAGACTGATATGTAGTACTCCCTCTGTTCACTTATATAAGACCATTTTGACAGTTCAAATTAAACTGTCAAAACGTCTTATATAAATGAACAGAGGTAATAGGAGAGAACATAGGCCCTCAGCCAAACTGAAAAGAAAGAACTATGAGGCATGTCAGACTAAGGCGTAAGTTTAAGTGTTTACTCTGCTTTGGAGCTGAGTTTAAAAAAAATCACGAATGTATACTAGTACAATGTAAAACCGCTTAGCTAATGACACTTTATAATCAACTAATGTATCTGGCACACCAAAGTTTTTTTGAAAATTTACCGAACGACTCGATCCCCACTCGATTCATATCCCACGTCGCTCGTTCCCTGCTCGGCTGACCACGTCCCACCACGCGGTGAGCACCTCCCGCGGCAGCGAGGTCAGCGGCGGCCTTCCCGGCGGCCTCAGCCCTGACGGCCTCCCTTTTCAAGTGAACTGCACGAGCTCCTCCCAATCGCCCGCACAAGGGGTCTCCGGCTGGACGTAGTACTTCGCCGCCGGCAAGGCCCAAACAGGCTCGACCACGGACTGGACGCCGACGGGTTCATCGGCACCGCGCCAGATGGGACGTGTTCCGCCCGGACGGCGGTCTCCCAGGCCTCCAGCCACTCCAAAGGCTTCCATGTATTGTAGCACCACGCTGGAGGACGACCCAATCATAAACGGCTGCCATCTCTGGCTATAACAAAGTTGTACTATCTTGTTATCAGACATGGGTTAGCAGTAGCATTGATTGACTGAATAATCTGACATGTGAACCGAAGTGGATTTCATGGCAAATTCTGAACAGAAGAGAAACACCACCTATCCATCTATGTGGATGTGTTCCTCTGCTCCAAAATTCCGAGGAATTTTCTTAGCTTTCGAAATGGCTAGAGACCAGTATTTTGCAACACCACTTATCAATACACGACGAGCCAGGAAATTGTACTGTTAGTTGCAGTATTTCCCTGAACAACACATGACTTTACACATGAGAGATTTCCTGAAGTCCAAGTCACTCCCTGCCTTGGTCTGAATTTTTCTGATAAGGACACGGGGCGACTATTCATGAGATGAAAGATCGCCTTCTACTTAGCTGAGAAAAAATCTGCGTAAATTTGTGTCTACAAGACCCGCCTACAAGACTGACTTTGTCAATGCCGTGCCCATCTCGTTCTACAACCGAGAGATCGAATATGCACCACAAGCTGTTGGATGGACTATTGGTGGAATACTGAAAGTAGTGGACTACTCACCAATATATCCAAGGGTTTCTCTTGTGATTGTGTCGCTCACCACTCACCAAGGTCACCACCGCTGCCCGGCCATGGCTTCACCTCCATGGGTTAGCCTTGTGCTGCTAATCCTAGCAGGAGTTGCCGCATGCCACGCCCGCCCACATTTTGATGGCGATGCCGTCATTGATGAGATGACCCAGCCCCTGCGGCCATCCATGATCTCATGCTCAACTGCCAGCAACTACACCGACGGAAGCAAGTACCATGTGAACCTCGACCGGCTCCTGTCGTCCATCCCCATGGCCGCTGCCAACGACGGCGGCTTCTTCAGCCGTAAATTCGGCATGGAGGGTGATGAGGTCTTCGGCCTCTTCATGTGCTACACCGGCGACACCGACTCTGAGTGCCAGGATTGCCTCACACGTGCACCTGCGGGTGTCATGAAGCTGTGCCCGCACAGTCGGACTGTTCGTGCTGTCTACAACGCCTGCACCCTTCGGTACTCTGATGAGTCCTTCTTCTCCATCGCCGACCTAGACATAGCCGATCTCTCCGATGCGCCAAACATGGAATTGGAACGGTCCTCTTACCGTACTCAATATGGCGGAGGTGGAGATAGTTATGCAGCTTGGTACCAGGGAGTCGTACCACTCGTAGGCTACGTTGTGGACACGGCCGGCATGAGCCGCATGAGGTCTGAGCTTATTCGCCGGCTCATGGGGAAGGCGGGCCAAGCGGCCGAGAGGATCGCCTCGGGCACAGAACGGTTCACTGACACACAATGGGTGTGGGCGGTGGCGCAGTGTACAAGGGACCTGCCGGCAAGCGAATGCACACGTTGTCTTATGCTCCTACTACACTGATCAGCTGCCGCGGTTGTTCCCGAACAACAGTGGCGGCGCCATCAAGGGGTACAGCTGCTACTTGGGGTACTCCATCCTTGCCGACAAGCCATCTACTGTGCGGCTTAACAGGTACCTGTACAGCGAGAACTATCAGAAGGACATGGCGGCCCAGGAGTTGGAGCGCGAGAGGGCGATGGCGGATGAGGACGCGAGGCGCAGAAAAAAGCGGCGAAAGATTGTTATCATTGTCAGCCTTGTTGCCATCGCCGTGGCGCTCGTGGTCTGCCTGATCGGCCTGTTGATTCGGTTCATGTGGTACCGGTGGCGAGGCTGGGTGGCAGCAGGCAGGGTTGCCATGGGATCATACATGGAAAAACTGACGAAAGAGGTGGCCTACTTCCGCAGCAAATGCGACGTCGCCGTGAAGAAAGTATCCAAGAGCTCTCGTCAGGGCTGGAAGGAGTTTGTCTCTGAGGTGAGGATCATTAGCCGACTCCGTCACCGGAACCTCGTGCCGCTTGTTGGATGGTTCTATGGCGGTGACGACGATGTTCTTCTGCTTGTCTACGAGCTGATGCCCAATGGCAGCCTGGACGCTCACCTGCACAAGCCGGACCACCTGCTGCCGTGGGCAGTCAGGTATGGGGTCGCACTCGGCCTCGGCTCCGCACTGCTGTACTTGCACGAGGAGACGGAGGAGCGCATTGTGCACAGGGACATCAAGCCAAGCAACATCATGCTAGACGCGTCCTTCAACGCCAAGCTCGGTGACTTCGGGCTTGCGAGGTTCATCCGCGATGGCCGGGGCTCGCTCACGACGGGTGCAGCTGGGACGCTCGGGTACATGGACCCGAAGTGCGTGTTTGCGGGCACAGCCATAGTGGAATCTGACATCTACAGCTTCGGTGTCGTCCTGCTCGAGATAGCCTGTGGTCGGGCGCCAGCGGTAGCCGTAGACGACGACGACGACGGAGCAGTTATCCACCTGTTGCAGTGGGTACGGGAGTCATACGGCAGAGGGGCCATCCTTGAGGCAGCCGATGCCCGGCTGGACGGCAAGTTCGACGAAAAAGAGATGGAGCGTGTCATGGTGGTCGGGCTTTGGTGCGGGCACCCCGACCCCAGCCTGAGGCCGTCCATCAGGCAGGCTGTCAGCGTGCTGCGTTTGGAGGCCCCGCTGCCGAGCCTCCCAGCGGAGATGCCGGTCCCAACATACATGATGCAGCCAGCGGCTGATGAATCTGTTGGCTCTTTCGTGGTCAGTAGTGGCGGGGATGCCAAATCAACTCATTCGGTTCGGGGCAAAGTCGAGTAGATGACTACTACATCCCCGATCTGGACCTTTAGGATCGTTTCAGAAATTTCCAAGTATTAATGAAAATCACTATGTATGTATTGTATATTTGTATCCTTTTCAAAATAATATATTGTATATTTGTATAGTGTATGCTTGGACCGATCCGAGCTCTAACAAAAATTGAGCTACTTTCAAAATAATGCGTGCATATGCGTGTAGGATCTCCCACCAATTTACAGTGTTGACGCGGTTGCTTTTCCATGATTCAAATGAAATTCGATCCGTTGGGTGTGCAGGTATGATTTTTAAGCTTGATTTCCTTCTAGAGTTATTTTTATACGGCAACTAGCAGGAGCGTTGCCTATGCATTATAGATTCTCTGACTGAAAGTTTGTAGAGGTGCAAAATGCAGCGCTGTCTCTTCTCTGATCTCGGCGCCGAGGCATGTGTTCTCAGAGTCCGCCACTGCTTGATGGGCCAGCCCTTGCTGCAGGTCTATGGGTCTATCTCTCCTTCGTTCTCGTCCTCCCAGCTCGGGTGTCACCGTGGTAACACTGCTGTAGTCGTCGTCGTTTCCACCATCACCTCGCTTGAGTTATTGTTGCCTTTGTACTGGGAGGGAGCTCTCGTTTCGAGTATTCATGAAGCTTCTTCATGGTTGCTTCATTGAGAATTCGAGACACACAACTCGTAGTTCATTTCATCTCTGCCATGCCCTGGATTTTAGGATGCAGCAACTCGCAACGATGGGACGGTTCTGCTGCTGCATTGACATGGCCGGCTGGGACCGCCCGTCGATGTGCTGCGCTCGTTCGAGGCACCACTGTAGGAGGAGTAGATGCTGCCTGCCAAATTTCCTGAAGTCCAAGTCACTCCCTGCCTTGGTCTAAATTTTCTGAAAAGGACACAGGGCGACTATTCATGAAAAAGGAAGACCGCATTCTACTTAGCTGAGAAAAATCTGCGTAAATTTGTGGCTACAAGACCCACCTACAAGACTGACTTCGTCAATGCCGTGCCCATCTAGTTCACCACTCACCGTGAGATCAAATATGCACCACAAGCTGTTGGAATATTGAAATCTGTAGACCACTCACCAATATATCAAAGGGTGTCTCGTGTGAGCTGTCGCTCACCACTCACCAAGATCACCACCGCCATGACTACTCCATGGGTTCGTCTTGTGCTGCTACTCCTGGCTGGCGTCGCAGCATGCCACGCCCGCCCACATTTTGACGGCGGTGCCGTCATCGATGAGACGCCCCAGCCCCTGCGGCCATCCATGATCTCATGCTCAACTGCCGGCAACTACACCGACGGAAGCAAGTACCATGTGAACCTCGACCGGCTCCTGACGGCCATCCCCGTGGCCGCCGACTCCAACGGCTTCTTCAACGGCACATTCGGCGCGGTGGGCGACGAGGTCTTTGGCATGTTCATGTGCTACGCTGACGACGCCGACTCTGAGTGCCAGGACTGCCTCACCCGCGCCCCGGAAGGTATCATGAAGGTGTGTCCTCACAGCCGGACGGTCCGCGCTGTCTACAGCGCCTGCACCATCCAATACTCCAACAAGTCCTTCTTCTCTGTTGCTGACCTTACCGTGGTTGACATGGTCGACCTTTCGGTCGCGCCCCGGCTGGAACAAACCCCTTACCCAACTTGGAACAACAGAGACCCTGAAGGTTGGTACCAAGGAGTCGTACTCGTAGGGTACGTTGTGGACACTGCCGGTATGAGCCACGCAAGGTTTAAGTTGATCCATCGGCTCATGGTGAAGGCTTGCCAGAGGGATGAACGGATCGCTGAGGGCAGACAGAAGTTCACCGATCCGGAGTGGGTGCAGGCGGTGGTGCAGTGCACGAGGGATCTGCCGGCGAGTGAGTGCACCCGCTGCCTCACATATTACACCGATCAGCTGCCACGGTTGTTCCCAAGCAACAGCGGTGGCGCCATCAAAGGGTCAAGCTGCTACCTGCGCTACGCCATCCTTGCTGACAAGCCGCGCCCGCGCACTGTGCGGCTTGAGAGGTACCGGTATAGGGAGGGATATGAGACAGAGGAAAATGAGCGTGAGAGGAAGATGCTGGTGGAGCTCAGAGAAAGCCGACGAAAGGTTGTCATCATCACCAGCCTTATCACCATCTCCGTGGTGCTTTTTGTCTGCCTGATCGTCCTATTGGTTTGGTTCATGTTGTACCGGTGGCAAACATGGGTGGCAGCGGCCAGGGTTGCCATGAGATCAGTGTTGTACCGGTGGCGAACATGGGTGGCAGCGGTCAGGGTTGCCATGAGATCTTACATGGAAAAACCTCCTAAAGAGGCGGCCTACTTGCCCGGCAAAAGTACACGCCAAGACGAACTCGAGCAAGGGACTGGGCTGAGAAAATTTAGGTATGACGAGCTCGCCGCTGCCACCGACAACTTCTCTGGTAGGAACAAGCTGGGAGAAGGAGGCTTCGGTTCTGTGTACCGAGGGTTCCTCCATGACATGAACCTTCACATTGCTGTGAAGAAAGTGTCCAAGAGCTCTCGTCAGGGCTGGAAGGAGTTTGTCTCCGAGGTGAAGATCATTAGCCGTCTCCGGCACCGGAACCTCGTGCCGCTCGTTGGATGGTTCTATGGCGGTGACGATGATGGTCTTTTGCTCGTGTATGAACTGATGCCCAATGGTAGCCTGGACGCACACCTTTACAAGCTGGACCAGCTGCTGCCATGGGCAGTCAGGTATCAGGTCGCGCTCGGTGTGGGCTCAGCGCTGATGTACCTGCACCAGGACACGGAGGAGCGCGTTCTGCATAGGGACATCAAGCCGAGCAACATCATGCTGGACGCGTCCTTCAATGCCAGGCTTGGTGACTTCGGGCTTGCGAGGTTTATCTGCGATGGCCGGGGCTCATTGACGACGGGTGCAGCCGGGACGCTCGGCTACATGGACCCGAAGTGCGTGTTTGCGGGCAAAGCCAGTGTGGAATCTGACATCTACAGCTTTGGTGTCGTCCTGCTCGAGATGGCGTGTGGTCGGGTGCCAGCGGTGGCCGTAGACGACGATGACGGAGTCGTCATCCACCTGTTGCAGTGGGTATGGGAGTCGCATGGCAGAGGAGCCATCCTCGAGGCAGCCGACGCGCGGCTGGACGGCAAGTTCGACGAGAAAGAGATGGAGTGTGTCATGGTGGTCGGGCTCTGGTGCGGACACCCTGACCCTGCCTTGAGGCCGTCCATCAGGCAGGCCGTCAGTGTGCTGCGGTTGGAGGTGCCGCCGCCGAGCCTCCCGGGGAAGATGCCGGTGGCGACATACATGATGCGGCCAGAGGCTGATGAATCTTTCGGCTCTTCCGTTGTCAGCCACGGCGGCGGCAGCGTGGACTCCGGCATGACTCATTCTACTCGAGGCAAAGTCGAGTAGACAAGACAACTGCATCCCTGATCTGGGCTTTTAGGATTGTTTCAGAAATTTTCATTTACCTGCTTGTAACAAAAAAGTCACTTCATATGTACTATAATATTAATGTATGCTTGGACTGAACCAAGCTCTAACAAAATTTGAGCTACTTTCAAAATAATGCATGCATCTGCATCTAGGATCTCCCACCAGTTAGTTGACGACGATGACAGTCGCTTTGCCATTCAATTCAGATGGAAATGAAATTCAATCCGTTCTATGTGCAGGTATGAGTTGTTGCTGCCTTCTTTTTATTTATTTATTTTTCGAAAGGGAGTTGCCTTCTTGTTTAGTTTCGAGTATTCATGATGAATCTTTATCATGCTTGCTTGATCGAGAATTCGAGGTGCAGATTGGAGTTCATTTCATCTCTGGCATGCCCTGAATTTTAGGATGCAGCTACTTGGGTCGATAGGGCGATTCTGCTGCTGCATTGGCATGGCTGGCTGTTGATGCGCTGCGTTTGTTTGAGGCACTCCCTCTTCGGTCTGTCAAACTTGCTGAAGTCCAAGTCACTCCCTGCCTCTATGTGCCAGCTCTTCGCTCTGAATTTCTGAAAAGGACACAGGGTGACTATTCATGAACTGAAAAATTGCCTTCTACTTCTAGATGAGAAAAATCTGTATAATTTTGTGGCTACAAGACTCGCCTAGAAGACTGACTTTATCAGTGTTGTGCCCATCTCATTCTAGAACCGAGAAATTGGTTCGCACCACTTCCTCTTCTCTTCCTCCTCATTCCTTGCTTCATTCAGACCCGTTTCTCTTCTTAACTGTTGTATTAAGATCACAGCAAAGCTGCTGGCTTATAGGTTCCAAGATGTCATTATAAATCTGGCACATATAAACCGATCTGGATTCTTGAAGTCAAGATCAATTCAAGACGGTCTTGCCTCGGCCTTTGAATACCTTTATCAGTGCCACCAGTCAAAGAAATGAAATTATAGTACTCAAATTAGATTTTGAAAAAGCGTTTGACTTGATTTAACACAATACCATTTTCGGTATCCTGGGTGCTAGAGGTTTTTGTCAGAGATGGCGTAAATGGATCAGAATGGTTTTTCGATATGGCACTTATGTTGTTCTCCTTAATGACCCGAACACTGCCCGTCGATGTGCTGCGCTCGTTTAGACGCCGCTGCCGGAGCCGAAGCCAAACTTGTTGAAATTCCAGCTCTCTGCCTGCCTTGGTCTGAAATTTCTCAAAAGCACACAGGGAGACTATTCATGAACTGAAAGATCTCCTTCCACATCTGACTGAGAAAAATCGGTGTAAATTTGTGCAACGGGACTTGCCTAGAAGACTGACTCCATCAATACCGTGCTCATCTTGTTCTAGCACCAAGAGTCGAAGATGCACCCCTTCTTCCTCCTCCTCCTCACTTTGTTGATTCCCCATGAAATCGTCTCCGGCACAACAGCCGCCGCCTTGTGTAACCGCTGGTGCGGCGACACCACCGTCCCCTACACCTTCGGCTTCTCCGACGGCTGCCCCATCGCCCTGTCATGCGACGCCGACACCTCCACGCCGACCCTCTCGTACACAGGAGGCAGCGGCACGTCGTACCGCGTTGTCTCCTTCAACTCCACCATCTCCACCGTCATGGTCAGCCTCCCTGTGTCGTGCATCCGCAGCGTCCCCGATGTCAGGAGGGCGCTCTCGGGCGCCAATTACGGCGTCTCCGCGCGCACCATGCTCTCCGTCCGAGGGTGCCACAACGCGTCGGCATCCAGCTGTATCATACCCGCGGGCGTCATTTCGAGGCTGCTCGACACGGCGCGGTGCGACGGCAGCGATGCCTCCGTGAAGTGTGTCGCCTCCGTTGCGCCGAACGCATCCGCGGGGTTGGCGTACAGGCAGTTCCTGCGGTGGGAAGACGTGTAGAAGGCAAGCTGCGATGACGTGCTGGCGTCGGGGGTGTGTCTGGACATGGTGGATGGGGTGCTGTCGCTGGCCAACGAGGTGGCGGAGCTGGCGTGGTGGCTCAACGGCACGTGCGTCGTCGGCGGCGGGGGTTGCGCGGCGAACGCGACGTGCTCCTATGTAAATACGCCGAGCGGGTCGGTGGGGCGGTGCACGTGCGTGGCAGGGATGAACGGCGACGGGTTCTTGGCTGGAGACCGATGCTACGTCGGTGAGCACTGCTTCCACTTACACTTCCCCTGATTTTGTTTCCAATACATGTCTGAATATATAAGTAGTGATGAATAGTCCGCATAATTTTTGTCAGATTTATAGTTTCCGTAGATTTAGTATTCCCGACGTATCGGGTTACATCATCGGGGAAGTCTGTCATCAACCGAGTATGGTTTCCGCTGCTGAGCGCCCGAAACATCTGTTGCGTAAGCTTTAACTTACTGAACTGGTAGAAGGTCTTTTATATGAGTCTGAGTTGGTAGAAGAGAAGTGGAACTATGATTTCTTAAGTTGTAGTAAGCTGCTATTAAGCGTTTTTTCCCAGTATATAACAGTATCTCTGTTAATTAATAAGAGTTCCTTAATCTAAGCTGATGATGCTGTGGGAAACGTCGTACCCTGCTCTGGGCGACGCCTGCATGTTATATTACCAGGGGCGCGACTCCCTGGATAGCGTACAAGTGGTTTAGATTACAACTTGGGAGAGAAGGAAGAGATATCTAGTTACAAAGGATAACAGAGAATATAAACTGACTATCTCTATCTCTACCTCTAGTCTTCGGCTACAAGGAAAGGAAGGAAGGTGCCGGCTAGCTAGACTGCCGAATCATGTACACATGTGCTGGTTTAACACCCTCCCTTAATCACAACTTGATCAAGTTGAGATTACGCTTGAATTCCTCAAGACTCCTTGTAGGTAATGCTTTTGTGAACCCATCTGCAACTTGATCTCGTGAGTGCACAAAACGAATCTCCAATTGCTTATTAGCCACCCTTTCTCGAACAAAGTGAAAGTCTATCTCAATATGTTTTGTCCTGGCATGGAAAACTGGATTAGCAGATAAATAGGTAGCACCAAGGTTATCACACCATAGACACGGGACTCGAGTGTGCTTCACACCAAGCTCTTTCAACATGGACTGAACCCAGATAATCTCTGTTGTGGCATTAGCTAGTGCTTTATACTCAGCTTCTGTGCTTGATCGTGACACTGTGGCTTGTTTCTTTGCACACCAAGATATTAAATTTGGTCCAAAGAATACTGCAAAACCTCCAGTGGAGCGTCTGTCATCTGGACATCCTGCCCAATCAGAATCAGAAAAAACACTAACAAAGGTTGAAGAGGACTTGCTGAAAGTAAGACCAAGGGCCATAGTATCTTTTACATATCTCACTATACGTTTTGCAGCAGTCCAATGATTTGTAGTGGGAGCATGAAGAAACTGACATACTTTGTTAACAGCAAAGGAAATGTCAGGCCTTGTTAAGGTTAGATACTGAAGAGCTCCCACTAAGCTTCTGTATCTGGTACTGTCTTCTTGACTCAAAGGTTTTCCCTCAAAAAGTGACAGTTTTTCTGTGCTAGATAGTGGTGTTGGTGAAGGCTTACATCCTTGCAATCCAACTCTCCTTACCAGATCAGTGGCATATTTTTCCTGAGAGAGATGAAGGCTATCTCCATGCCTTTTAACTTCAATACCCAGGAAGTAATGCAGGTCTCCCAGATCCTTAAGAGCAAACTCAGCACTCAAATCCTTTAGCAGTCCTGACACAGCTTCATTAGATGAACTTGTGACAATGATATCATCAACATAAATAAGAACAAATATAGATGTATTTGACTTATGGTAGATAAACAAGGATGTGTCAGATTTTGAAGGGAGAAAGCCAAGTGCTTGCAGTTTCTGACTCAGTCGTGAGTACCACGCCCTAGGAGCCTGTTTCAGTCCATATAGAGCTTTGTCAAGTTTGCAAACATAAGATGGTTTGCTTTTGCTTTCAAACCCAGGAGGTTGCTTCATGTATACTTCCTCTTCCAGAACACCATGAAGGAACGCGTTCTGTACATCTAGCTGTCTAAGACTCCATCCCCTGAAAACAGCAATAGACAATACGAGGCGAATAGTAGCAGCTTTAACAACCGGACTAAAAGTGTCCTCATAGTCTATGCCATACCGTTGTTTAAAGCCCTTCGCAACAAGTCTGGCCTTGTAGCGATCTATAGTTCCATCAGATTTTCTCTTTATTCTGAAGACCCACTTGCAATCAATCAAATTTTTACCCCGCCGTGGTGGAACCAGGTGCCATGTTTTATTTCTGCGGAGTGCAGTGTATTCTTCTTCCATGGCCTTCTTCCATCGTGTATCGCTAAATGCCTCTTCAGTAGTGCTAGGTTCACCTGTGGAACATGCCAAACCAAATTTCACAACTTGTTTATAATTAATAGGTTTGGTTACCCCTCTTTGTAGGTGTGTACGCGGAGCAACTGCCGTAGAAGATCCTGCTAACGCCTGAACGGGCGGCGATCCCGAGGCAGATCCTGTCGGCGCTGCTGTAGCAGCCTCGGACAGATCAACGGGATCCTCTGCGGCTCCAGAAAATGCCGGCTCGGGTGCATGCGGCACAGACGATCCCACGCCAGGTTGCCCATCATGCGGCAATGATTGGCTGGGCCCGGGCAAATCAGCGCCGGATCGCGTGCCAGGGGACGAGACAGGATCGGCGTCGGGATCCGTGTCTGTCTCACGCCCGTGCGGTGGAGGGCTCGGCTGCTGCCATCGCCGCATGTAGTGGCGGGGCCCGCTCATGGCCCAACGAGTCCCAGTGGGCCGGGTGTCTACGCCAGATTGGTGCGGGCTGGAGGCCGCATCAGGACCGATGGAGGAGCGCCGCGTGTCGCTCGTGGATGCGCTAGCGCCACGCCTGGCTGGCGACGCAGATTCCAGCGCCCTGCCGCCTGCCGATCCCGAGGCGGATCTGCTGCAAATTTCCTGCGCTGCTGATCCCGAGGGGGATTTGTTCCCCAACACTTGACACATAAAATGTGAAGTGTTTGTGGTTGTTGCTTCACCATTTTCTTCACAATTAAGCTCATGCACACGGTTATGAGAATTAGTCAACAGTTGATCATCGGAATTATTTCCCCCTAGATCAAAACCGGTGAGATTTGGTGGTAAGAGGAGAATTTCTTGACGTAGAAGTGCGCCGGCGTTGGGATGAAGTTTGGAGAAGGGAAATTGTGTCTCGTCAAAAACAACATCGCGAGAGATATACACATGACCCGTAGGTACATCAAGACACTTGACACCTTTGTGTTGGTTGCTGTAACCAAGAAACACGCATTGCTTGGATCGAAACATAAGCTTGCGATTGTTGTAAGGACGAAGATTGGGCCAACAGGCACATCAAAAAACACGAAGTGTTGTGTAATCTGGTTTTGTGTGGAGGAGTCTTTCCATGGGAGTTTCATTGTTTATGACACGACTAGGTAGCATACTGATGATGTGTATTGCAGCAAGAAATGCCTCATCCCAGAATTTGAGGGGCATGGAGGCGCCAGCTAAAAGTGCTAGGCCAACCTCAACAATGTGTCTGTGCTTGCGCTCAGCTAACCCATTCTGTTGATGAGCATGCGGGCAAGACACATGATGAGAGATTCCAAGTTTTTGAAAGAAAGAGTTTAATTTTTCATATTCGCCTCCCCAGTCAGACTGGAGGGCAATGATCTTGCTATTGAATTTTCGTTCAACCAAAGCTTGAAAATTTAGAAAAACTTTGAACACATCGGATCGTTTCTTAAGAAGATAGATCCAAGAGAACTTGCTATAGTCGTCAATGAAACTCACGTAGTAGGTATGTCTACCAACAGAAGAGGGTGCAGGCCCCCACACATCAGAGAAGATAAGTTGCAAAGGCATAGTAGAAACACTAGTGGAAATTGGATACGGTAATTGATGACTTTTAGCCTTTTGGCAAGAATCACAAATTGTTTCAACATCTCGCTCACCAACATATGGGAGTTTATTCTTCCTAAGCAACTTCTCAACTAAAGAAAATGAAGCATGTCCTAATCGATCGTGCCATCGTGTTGAAGACACTTTGGTGGCACTAAAAACTTGTTTATTCAATCTTCTAATCTCCGGGATCAAAGGGTAAAGCCCACGAACGCATCTACCTCGATATAGCACCTTCCTCGTTGCCTGATCCTTGATTAAAAAGAAGAAGGGGTGAAATTCAAGGAAGACATGGTTGTCAATGGCAATGCGATGAACGGAAAGAAGATTTTTAGAAGCACTAGGAACATGCAAAATTTTCCGGAGATGAATTTTTCTATGAGGGGTTTTAATAACTGAATGACCAATGTGACTAATTTTCATACCTTCTCCACTGGCGGTGTGGATGTGATCTTTGCCACGGTACTTCTCTCGCATAGTCACCTTGTCAAGCTCGCCGGTGATGTGGTTTGTGGCGCCGCTGTCGACGTACCAATTTGTGTTAACACCGTAGGAGCCATCAGCAGCTCCGGCCACTTTTTCATCTTGAGAAGAATCATCATCGTCCTCATCAAAGCGGTACCAGCAGTCCTTGGCAGAGTGCCCCGGCTTCCCACAGATTTGGCATCTGATTGTGTCGGGCGAGATCTACTGTTGGAGGAGCTGCCATTGTGCCGGCCCCTGTTGTTGGTGTAGGAGGGCCGACCGCCGCCACCGGGGCGTGCGGAGTTGTTGCTGCTGTTGCCTCCGCCGCCGCTGCCATTGCCCTTGCTGTTCCGCGGAGGGCCTCGATGACGTGAGCCCCCGCCACGGCCGCGGGTGGCAGCGTTGGCAGAAGATTTGAAGCCGCCTCCTGCGCCTGCTCCTTGGAAGATGGCCACCCATTGATCAAAATTGCTCATCATAGAGAACAACTCATCAAGGGTGACAGGGATGATCCGAGCGTCGAGGGCGAAGACGAGCGGTTGATACTCCATATCCAACCCATTGAGGATGTAGGAGATCAACTCATCATCTTGCAGGGGCTTTCCTGCTGCAGCTAGCTCGTCGGCGAAACCCCGCATGGATGCGAAGTAGGAGGCCACCGACTGCTGTCCCTTCTGCGCGTTCGTGAGCGACGCGCGGATGTTGTTGACGCGAGACAGCGATGTGGACGAGAACATGCTCGCCAATGTTGTCCAGAGTTCGTGCGCGTGGGCGATCGACGTCACCTGCACAAGCACTTCTTTGGAGAGGTTATTCAGAAGGTAACCAAGCACCAGTTGATCCTCTCGGATCCAAACCGAGTGAATCGGATTGGGGATGGACTCCTCCTTGCCATCCTTGTCCTTGCTGACGACGACCTTGGCCGGCTCCGGCATGCTCCCGTCTACGTAGCCGAAGAACCCTGCCCCCCGAAGCTGTGGTGTGATCTGAGTTCGCCATAGGATGTAGTTTGTTCGGGTGAGGCGTTCGGTGATCTGGCCAGAGAGGGTGGAGTTGGTTGCGTTAGAGGAGGCCATGGCAGGAGGTGCGGTGGTGGGAGGAGGAGATTGCTAGATGGGAAGAGTTAGGCTCTGATTAGCATGTGGGAAACGTCGTACCCTGCTCTAGGCGACGCCTGCATGTTATATTGCCAGGGGCGCGACTCCCTGGATAGCATACAAGTGGTTTAGATTACAACTTGGGAGAGAAGGAAGAGATATCTAGTTACAAAGGATAACAGAGAATATAAACTGACTCTCTCTATCTCTACCTCTAGTCTTCGGCTACAAGGAAAGGAAGGAAGGTGCCGGCTAGCTAGACTGCCGAACCATGTACACATGTGCTGGTTTAACAGATGCATGCTAGCCGTCTCATCTGATCTTGATTTTGCCCATCCCTGTATGAATCTCCAACATCGGATAGCTTTGGACGAGGAATATGATTTGGATATAAGAAAATTTCAAGCGATTAAGATGTAGCTAAACCATTCCTCCAAATTAGTTTGCTATTGTTTAGAAGCTTAACTTTGACATCTGCTATTGCTTGTTCCCATTTTTTCATGGTGACGGTGCATCCCTGCGTGGTGTCTCATCAAGCTCAAAGCGCCGAAAACTAACGTATTATTACCAAAAAAGGCTTTCGCCCCGCTTTATATATAAAGCAAACCGCCACAAAGCATACAACCAGAAGCAAGTCCACACACACCCACCCAAGTCTCACGGCAAAGTACATAGGTTCTGTTGAGGGCACAGCTCAACAAGCCCAGAAAATAAAAAAGAAAACAAAACACGGCGGTCGAAGGAAGCCTCTAGTCTGGATCCGGCGGTGGCGGCGGACGCGGCGGCGACAGGCGGACGGCCATCGAGCGAAGGTCGTCGATGAAGGCTGAGATGGCGTCGCGGTCCGGGGGGCGGCTAAGCGGCCGCCAAAGCTGCAAGAAATCCGAGAGTTTGAAGAGCGCGTCAGTAGCCTGTCGAAGGGGAGTACACTGGATCACAAGCTTATTGCAAACAGTCTAGAGGGTCCAGGCGAGGGCCCCAACCTCAAGCCACCTAATGTGGCGAGAAGTCGCGGGGGACAGCTGGAGTTCAGCAAATAAGTCCGGGAAATTGGTGTGGCATCAATTTCCACAGACCACCTCGCGAAAACAGCTCCAAAGGAACTGGGCGGAAACGCAAGAGAAGAAAATATGGTTTGAGTCTTCAGGAACACCACAGAGCGGACAGATGCCTATACCCGGGCCATTGCCGCTCTGTGGTGTTCCCGAAGACGACTAATGAACGGGAAGTGGCTGGAGGGAAGTGGCTGGAAGGAGTTCGTCTCCGAGGTGCGGATCATTAGTCGTCTCAGGCACCGGAACCTTGTGCAGCTCATTGGTTGGTGCCACGGGGGCGACGAGCTCCTCCTCGTCTATGAGCTGATGCAAAATGGCAGCCTCGACGCTCATTTGTACAGATTTGACTGCATGCTGACATGGCCTGTTAGGTATGTTGCTAGTTAATTAACCATTCGAACAAGTCCACTAGTGCAGAACCGGTCTTTAGTGCCGGTTCGTAACGGCCTTTAGTGCCGACCGGCACTAAAGAGTGGGGACTAAAGGCCCTCCCCTTTAGTACCGGTTCGTCACGAACCAGCGCTAAAGTGTCACCACGTGGCACGAGCCAGGCCCGGGTGCGTGTAGGACATTAGTACCGGTTGGTAACACTAACCGGTACTAAATGTTTGGGGGTGGCTTTATTTTCCATTTAATTCTTTTTTGTTTGCTGGTATTATACGATACTACAAATTGTACACGTTATGCATATATATAAATAGATTTTCTCGTCGTACGTAGAACCACACACACACACACACACACACACACACACACACACATATATATATATATCATCGAATGTCTCACAACCAACACCATCAATTATTCAAACATACACATGTATATATATACATATACAATTTCTCCTACATGTTGCCTTGGTGCCTTCAGAGCACGATGACAAGTGGTTCATGGGGGCGGTAGCGGGTAATAGTATTCTCCTTTGGGATCTATGACCTGGTCGAGCAAAAATCCCGCTATTTCCTCTTGAAGTGCTAGTATGCGGTCCGCTGGTAGGAGCTGCTCCCGCACCTCTCTGAACTGTTAAGAAGGAGATCAATATGCATGTGTATTAGTTGTGTGACTAGATATGGATAATGGTGTGAATAGTGTTCTGACAAACGTACCCAGTCCTGTCTTTGAGATCTGCTCCTTTCGGACGCCATCATGCGAATGTTCTCGCGAACATAGAATGCACACAGATCATTCCCCTGCGCCTGCTTCAGGGTCTTTACAAGAATGGAATTGAATCAGATAATGATTAATCAAGCATGATAATTAATTAATGCTATTGAAACAAGAACTAAAGAGATGGTAGCTAGCTAGCTACCTAGTACTACTTAATTACCTACCTTTGGTCGATACCAAAACAACTTTTTTGCCCATGTGCCTGGAGTCATCTTGATGAACTTTTCCCAAGCCCTGTCCTCCGGCAAAGAAAATTAATAAATGTGTTATTAAATAGTTCATATCAGGAAATGACGAACTAAATAGGCCGAGATATAGTTAATAATGATTGAAATTACCTGTTGACTATCTCCTTCGCGATGGTGTAGTCTTTTTCTTCTTTAAGTAGTGAGTCCAGTACTTCAACTTTTCCTTCCTCAACTTTAATGTCTAACAAGATTCAGTGGAAACTGCATGTGCACACGTTTGCATGTCTTAATTAAGCGGGCATGTGCATAACACTCATCAACTATCGTAAACCCTATACACTTAATTATTAACATCTAGCTAGCTAGTAAGTAAAAAACAGAATTTGTAGTACAAGACAGTGTGACTCACAGAAAATTGTAAGGAAGTAGTATATCTTCATTGGTATTGAGGCGCTTGAAGAACTCTAGAATGCTTTCCTCTACACTTGCTTGATAAATTGGAAGATTCCATGTGTACTCATTAATGGTATTTGGGTCAATGAACCCAATGCCATAGCATCCAGATTTTTTCATTTCATACATCTTCATCCTGCATAGAATACCACAGAAAATAATATAGTGAGGATAATTACATGTAATGATTGATCAAAATGATCACTACAACTAGCTTGAGACTTAAATTACAGAAATAAATCAGTTATAGACAATAGCAACTGCCGATAGACTTGTCGAGTGCGTCTTGATTGTATAACTGAAATAGTTCTGAATACTCAATGGACAGAGCTTTCTCATGGAAGTAATGCTCCTCCTTGACATTCACCATGAGGGACACTCAATTGGAAATCTTGGTAATGTTCATGTACCATTGATGCAATTCATACATTCTCGTTGGGAGGTTCTTGACCTTGTCTGGCTCAACCAAAGGTTGGCCCCGGACATATTTCCAATTTATTTCCTCCTCTCTAAGCCAAGGCATGGGCTCGATTTCGAGGAGTTGTCCAACAGTGATCTTGAACATTTCAGCCTGCATTATATGCTCCTCGGTTATTACCACATCGTCCAGCTGGGGAACGTTAACGGTTTGCCCACAATAATATTGGGCGCGCGTACTCTCATATGTTGTTGGCACAACAAGCGGGGGGATCGATTGCGCCGCCTGTTCTCCCAGCTGGGGAACGGTTTTCCCGCATTTTTTCCAGCTGCTTGTTGGCTCAAGCTCGAGCTCGCTTCCTTCTGTAGCCGTGCTTGATGTAGCTTCCTGATTTGACGCTCATAGTCTGAGTCAACAGGCATGGGAGCTGGTGCTCTAGCCATACGAATGAAGTGGTCAGTCATTTTCTCAGGCACTTTCTCCTTTGGCGGCGGTGCCGGTTTCGGTCCAAAATGGGCGTCCACTTGGGCCTGCACTATGGCTGCGTTTTGCTCCTCGGTCATGTCGTAAGGCCTCTGAGGAAGAGGAGCGAGGCTTGGACCATATTTATATCGCTTGTCTCTGCCTGTACTTCCTATACTACCTCGACTCTTATCGCTATGCACCATAGCTGCGACGTGTCTCTTCTGCGATTGCTGAGACGGCGGAGACGACTGACGTGGCTGACGCTGTGCCGGACTTGAAGCAGGAGGAGTGGCCTGACGCTGTGTCGGACTTGAAACCGGAGGAGTGGCCTGACGCTGTGCCAGACTTGAAGCAGGAGTCTGCTCACGCGTTCGGGGACTTGGAGGAGGTGGCGGACTTCGAGGAGGAGTCGTCTCACGCGTTCGTGGACTTGGAGGAGCGGGAGTCTGCTGACTCGGTGGCGGACTTCGAGGAGGACTCGGCTCACGCGTTCGTGGACTTGGAGGAGCGGGAGTCTGCTGACTCGGTGGCAGACTTCGAGGAGGAGTCAGCAGACGACGCGGTGTCGGTGGACTTGGAAAGATGATGCAATCCTTTCTCCATAGGATGATACGATGTATGGCCTCTCCCAGTGTGCGCTCGTCCTCGCCTCCAGCAATGTCAAGTGCTAGCCTCGAATATGGCTCCACCACTTCATCAACCATGACACGAGCATAGCCTTCTGGAATCGGGATGCAATGGAAGGTTGCTTCGGGGGTAATTGTAAAAGCAACACCGTCCGCCACCTTCATAGATATGTTCTTCATTTTGGAGTGTAGCTCACAGTTAGTGTTCTCTATGATGTCATCCACAGGGTACGTATCCAGCAGTGTGTCGCCCGAAGCAGAACCAACGCTGCTCTCGGCATGGATGGGGCGGTGCTATCCAATGCTGGACGATCATCCGCTTGCCGCTGCCGCTGCTGAGACCCCCTTTCCTGGCTAAGTGAGTCGATCTTCTGCTGCTGCTGCTGCTGGAATTTGAGTGCCAAGTCCGCGTGCCTTGCTTCTAGGCCTTGAAGGCGTTCCGCATCCTGCTTCCTCTGCTCCTCCTCCAGCTTTCTCTTCTTCTCCTCCTCCATCTTCTTTCTTGCACGGGACCTGTAGTCGTCGTTCCAGTCCGAAAAGCCCTCATACCAGGGAATAATGCCCTTGCCTCGTGTTCTTCCCGGGTGTTCAGGATTTCCCAGGGCGCGCGTAAGCTTGTCGTGCTCTCTGTTGGGCGTGAACACCCCCGTTCGAGCTTCTTCTATTGCGTCAAGTATCTTTTGTTCGGCTCCTTTTAGACTTGCCTTCTGCGAAACCAGGTCTGTCTTCGGGTCCAACGCCCCCCATGCGCATAGAACCAAGTTCTGCACCTGGGGGGCCAGTTCCTAATAACCGGAGTGATCCCTGCATCCTCCATCTTTTGCTTAGACTTATCCCACTTAGGCATTCCCACCTCGTAGCCACCTGGACCCAGCCTATGGAACTGCGTCTTTTTTGCGGCATTAGCCTTGTTTTTTATCGACCGTTCCTTAGATAATTCTGAATCCTTGAATTTCACGAAATCGTCCCAGTGTTCTCTTTGCTTCTCTAGTGTTCCCGTGAATTCTGGAGTCTTCCTCTCTGCAGCGAGGTAGTTGGCCCATACAGTTTTCTTGTGGGTGTTGAATGCAATTGCCATCTTCTTAAGAGCAGCGCCCTTGACTTTGTCCACATCTGCTTTAGTGAAATAATCTGGTAGGGTGAAATGTTCCATCAAAGAATCCCAAAGGTTTTTTTTTGCCCTGTCATCGACCCAAGTAACACATGGACGTTTAGTTTTTGGCTCTTTCCATTCTTGAATGGAGATCGGGAGTAGGTCCGTCACAAGAACTCCGCACTGACGAGTCCACTTGTTCGCAATGTTCTTAGGCGTGAGGGGTTCGCCACCAGGTTTGACGGAGTCGATGTTGTACTTTACACCCTCCTTCAACTTTTTGCCCGGGCCTCGCTTTGTCCTGCTGTTTGTAGAAGCAGATTTGCTCGATCCGGAGGGTTGAAAGAAGAAAGATCGATTCGTTAATATATCTTCAAATAAAATAAAACATGTGATGATCACCAGATGCCTGCTTATATAAATATACCTCGCCGGTAGTCTTTGTTATTTGAAGATCAGCATTGTCTGTGTCATCATAATCATAATCATAGTTCATTACTTTATCAGCTCGGTCGTTGAGATCGAATATCTTTTCATCACCCTCTCCGGTATTGTTCAGATATTGGGAGCCGTCATCTGCTTCATTCAGATCGTCATCTAGCCTGCGAGGGCTGCGTATGATGTCGAACAATTCCTCTTCCCTCTCTCTCTCTCTGCCGGTATTGTCCGCCATAGTTTTTACTTAACTAATACAGGAGAAATATAAAACAATTTAGTATTCAAATTACAATGCATGGATGCAATCAATAAGGAAAAACTGAACCATATAGTACATAATATATGCACCGTCTTGATTAATATATAATCTCAAATACATCATCGTCTCGAATAATATATATAATCTCGAATACATCATCTCGAATATTATATATTGAATACATCACTGGCTAGGTACCTAATAAAGATCGAGTACTACAGAAGAATCAAGGGCGCCACTCGCTGTTCCTGGGGCGCGGGCAGTGAACACCCAAAGAGAAGGAACCATCACAGGATCATATATCTCCGGTCATCTGCCCAAAGAACCTGCCAAGTAGTGGAGAACCTGACGTCGTCCATAGCAGCCATGTAGCGATGGACGTGCTCGTCTTCCTCCCTGACACAACGACGCACCACCTCTGGCGAGGCCGGCTGCTTCTGCACCGAATGTGGCCCACGCGAACGCCACCAAAGGAGATCAGGGTCGACGATGGGACCCGAGGCCGGGTTCCTCACCAAGCGGCGCGCCCCTCCAGGTAGCAACTCCCAGCCCGGCTGAGCCCAGTCCCGGACATTGGTCCTCTGAAGCATGACATCGTCGCGAATGGGTCGACTGCGAGGATGCGGGCCGGGCATATCGTCGAGAACAAATACTATATGCCCGCAAAAAGTAACATTTTTTAAATGATTGGATTGTGATAACTAAAATTCTATATGCAAATTCTAACAATTTGACATTAATCTAATTCATCTAACTAAAACTAATTCTAAAAATTCTAACATTTCTGATTGTATAACTAAAATTTCTAATATTTCTATAACTAAAATACAAAAAAATTGCTAACATTTCTATAAATATGTTCATAACTAAAAAATAGAAAAAAATTATAACATTTCTATATATATAACTAACATTTCTAATATTTCTATAATGAAAAAACAGAAAATTTTCTAACATTTCTATAGATATTTCTATAACTAAAAAACAAAAAATATTCTATAAGTAAAATTTATAACAAAAAAACTAGTGTGTGTGTGTGTGTGTGTGTGTGTGGACATGGCGGCCGGGGCATGAGCTCACCGGCGACGACGGGTGCTACATCTTGAGCTTGCGTTGGTTTTCCTTGAAGAGGAAAGGGTGATGCAGCAATAGTAGCGTAAGTATTTCCCTCAGTTTTTGAGAACCAAGGTATCAATCCAGTAGGAGGCTCCTCAAAAGTTCCACGCACCTACACAAACAAACAAAGAACTTGCAATCAACGCCATAAAGGGGTTGTCAATCCCTTCATGGCCACTTGCGAAAGTGAGATCTAATAGAGATAGTATGATAAGATAAATATATTTTTGGTAATTTATAATATAGATGCAAAAAATAAAGATGCAAATAAAAGTAGATTGGAAGCAAATATGATAAGAGATAGACCCTGGGGCCATAGGTTTCACTAGAGGCTTCTCTCAAGATAGCATAAGTATTACGGTGGGTGAACAAATTACTGTCGAGCAATTGATAGAAAAGCGAATAATTATGAGATTATCTAGGCATGATCATGTATATAGGCATCACGTCCGTGACAAATAGACTGACTCCTGCCTACATCTACTACTATTACTCCACACATCGACCGACTTCTGCCTGCATCTAGAGTATTAAGTTCATAAGAACAGAGTAACGCTTTAAGCAAGATGACATGATGTAGAGGGATAAACTCAAGCAATATGATATAAACCCCATCCTTTTATCCTCGATGGCAACAATACAATACGTGTCTTGCAACCCTTTCTATCACTGGGTAAGGGCACCACAAGATTGAACCCAAAGCTAAGCACTTCTCCCATGGCAAGAAAGATCAATCTAGTAGGCCAAACCAAACTGATAATTCAAAGAGACTTGCAAAGATAACTCAATCATACATAAAAGAATTCAGAGAAGATTCAAATATTATTCATAGATAAACTTGATCATAAACCCACAATTCATCAGATCTCGACAAACACACCACAAAAAGAGTTTACATCGAATAGATATCCACAAGAGAGGGGGAGAACATTGTATTGAGATCCAAAAAGAGAGAAGAAGCCATCTAGCTAATAACTATGGACCCGTAGGTTTGTGGTAAACTACTCACAACTCATCAGAGGGGCTATGGTGTTGATGTAGAAGCCCTCTGTGGTCGATTCCCCCTCCGGCAGAGTGTCGGCGAAGGCTCCAAGATGAGATCTCGTGGATACAGAAGGTTATGGTGGTGAAAATTGTGTTTCGTTGGCTCCCTGGATGTTTTCGGGGTACGTAGGCTTATATAGGAGGAAGAAGTACGTCAGTGGTTGCCCGAGGGGCCCACGAGATAGGGGGCGCGCCCTATAGGGGGGGCTCCTATCTCGTGGAGGCCTCGGCTGCTTCTTGACTTGCACTCCAAGTCCTCTGGATCATGTTCGTTCCAAAAATCACGCTCCCGAAGGTTTCCTTCCGTTTGGACTCCGTTTGATATTCCTTTTCTTTGAAATACTGAAATAAGCAAAAAAACAGCAATACGAGCTGGGCCTCCGGTTAGTAGGTTAGTCCCAAAAATGATATAAATGTGTAAAATAAAGCCCATAAACATCCAAAAGGGGTAATATAATAGCATGGAACAATAAAAAATTATAGATACGTTGGAGACGTATCAAGCATCCCCAAGCTTAATTCCTGCTCGTCCTCAAGTAGGTAAATGATAAAAAGAGAATTTTTGATGTGGAATGCTACCTAGCATAATTCTTAATGTAATTTTCTTTATTGTGGCATGAATGTTCGGATCCAAATGATTCAAAATAAAAGTTCATATTGATAAAAGAAATAGTAACACTTCAAGCATACTAATCAAAGTAATCATGTCTTCTCAAAATAACATGGCAAAAGAAAGTTCATCCCTGCAAAATCATATAGTTAGGCTATGCTTCATTTTCGTCACACAAAGATGATCCCAACTTCTATACCCCCGATGACAAGCCAAGCAATTGTTTCATACTTAAATAATCTCAAAGTTTTTCAACCTTCACGCAATACATGAGCGTGAGCCATGGATATAGCACTATGGGTGGAGTAGAATATGATGATGGGGATTGTGTGGAGAAGACAAAAAAGGAGAAAGTCTCACATTGACGAGGATAATTAACGGGCTATGGAGATGCCCATCAATTGATGTCAATATGAGGAGTAGGGATTGCCATGCAACGGATGCACTAGAGCTATAAATGAATGCTCAACAAAAGAAAACTAGTGGGTGTGCATCCAACTTGCTTGCTCACAAAGACCTAGGGCATTTGAGGAAGCCCATCATAGGAATATACAAGCCAAGTTCTATAATGAAAAATTCCCACTAGTATGAAAAAGACAACTTATGAGACTCACTATATGAAAAACATGGTGCTACTTTGAAGCACAATATATGAGACTCACTACATGAAGAACAAGGTGCTACTTTGAAGCACAAGTGTGGAAAAGAGATAGTAACATTGCCCTTTTTATTTATTTTATTTTTTTTCTTTTTTTTTCTTTTTTTCTTTTGGGCCTTTCTTTTTTTGGCCTTTTTTGGGCAATGCTCTAATAATGATGATCATCACATTTCTATTGATTACAACATATGAACTACAAATCGAAACTAGAACAAGATATGACTCTATATGAATGCCTCCGGTGGTGTACCGGTATGGTGCAATGAATCAAGAGTGACATGTATGAAAAATAATGCATGGTGGCTTTGCCACAAATACGATGTCAACTACATGGTCATGCAATGACAATATGACAAAAGTAAAGTATGTCATGATGATGAACAGAACGGTGGAAAGTTGCATGGCAATATATCTCGGAATGGCTATGGAAATGCCATAATAGGTAGGTATGGTGGCCGTTTTGAGGAAGATATAAGGAGGTTTATGTGTGATAGAGCGTATCGTATCACGGGGCTTGGATGCACCGGCGAAGTTTGCACCAACTCTCTAGGTGAGAAAGGGAAATGCACGGTACCGAAGAGGCTAGCAATGGTGGAAAGGTAAAAGTGCGTATAATCCATGGACTCAACATTAGTCAAAAGAACTCATACACTTATTGCAAAAATTTAGAAGTCATCAAAAATCAAGTACTACGCGCATGCTCCTAGGGGGATAGATTGGTAGGAAAAGACCATCGCTCGTCCCCGACCGCCACTCATAAGGATGCACAAGCCAGGTACACTTCATGTTTCAAATTTGTTACACAACTTTAACCATACGTGCATGCTACGGGACTTGCCAACTTCAACACAAGCATTCTTTAAATTCATAATCACCCAACTAGCATGACTTTAATATCACTACCTCCATATCTCAAAACAATTATCAAGCATCAAATTGATCATAGCATCCGATTCACTTCCTATGATAGTTTTTATTATACCCAACTTGGATGCCTACCATTCTAGGACCAATTTTATAACCATAGCAAATACCATGCTGTTCTAAAAGACTCTCAAAATAATATAAGTGAAGCATGAGGGACTAGCAATTTCTTCAAAATTAAGTCACCACCGTGCTCTAAAAGATATAAGTGAAGCACTAGAGCAAAAACTATCAAGCTCAAAAGATATAAGTGAATCACATAGAGTATTCTAGCAAATTCTAATCAAGTAGGCTTCTCTCAAAAGGTGTGTACAACAAGGATGATTGTGGTAAACTAAAAAGCAAATACTAATATAATACACGACGCTCCAAGCAAAACACATATCATGTGGCGAATAAAAATATAGCTTCAAGTAAAGTTACCAATGAACGAAGACGAAAGAGGGGATGCCTTCCCGGGGTATCCCCAAGCTTAGGCTTTTGGATATTCTTGAATATCTTGGGGTGCCTTGGGCATCCCCAAGCTTAGGCTCTTTCCACTCCTTATTCCATAGTCCATAAAAGCTTTACCCAAAACTTGAAAACTTCACAACACAAAAGTCAACAGGAAATCTTATAAGCTCCGTTTGTGAAAGAAAACAAAACCACCACATAAGGTACTGCAATGAACTCATTCTTTATTTATTTTGGTGTTAAACCTACTGTAATCCAACTTCTCTATGGTTTATAAACTAATTTACTAGCCATAGATGCATCGAAATAAGCAAACAACACACGAAAAACAAAATCTATCAAAAACAGAACAGTCTGTAGCAATCTGTAACTAACGCAAACTTCTGGAACTCTAAAAATCCTACCAAAATAGGAAGTCCTGGACAATTTGTTTATTGATCAGCAGCAAAAAGAATCAATGCAAAATCACGTTTCTGTGATTTAAGAAAACTAAATTCGTGCGCGCAAAGTTTCTGTTTTTCCTATAGATTCTACTTAGCACAAACACTAATTAAAATATAAAAACACATCTAAACACAAGGTAGATCAAGATTTATTACTAAACAGGAACAAAAACAAAAAACATAAATAAAATTTGGTTGCCCCCCAACTAGCACTATCGTTTAACGCCCCTAGCTAGGCATAAAAGCGAAGATAGATCTAACGAGTGCCATCTTTGGCACTAAATTTATAAGTAGGCCGCATGATAGATTCATAAGGTAATTTGACTTTCTTTCTTGGAAAGTGCTCCATGCACTACAAAAAAATACACTTCCGTGATGATACGTGTTTGTCACAGTAGGTCGCGTTTTTTGTCATGCATGTACATCCATGACGATTTTATAACAGAATCAAGATTGTCATACCTGTGCTGTCGTAGAAGTGTTCCATGACATCTATAATACCTAAATAGTTCATCCCCACTACCTTATTTCTCTTGGCATGCAAGCTATCCACCTAAGCAACCACTCTCATACAGCCACGTCATCTGTGATCCCAAATAATTTTATTCGTGCCTCCATGTCATCCTCTTTTGCTCTACTGCCCGGTGATTTAAAGTGCTGGGCTGTACGTCATCTCTTCAATTCTCCATCTCCTCCAATTCTACCCACCGAACAGATCAAAAGCCACTTTGACTTATTTTTTATTGAAACAAACACTGTGTCGTTCCCTATCCCGATTGTTCCTTCCATCTTCCATGAATCAATGTCTCAACTCAATTGGCCTTCAAGTATTGAAATCAAAACTCCCTTTACATCCTCACCCGATGTACTATATACTGCTATATGAGGATGGTGGCTTTTGTAGTCTGCTTCAAACCCGGCTCCTCCCCTCCGTAGATCGGGATGTAGCGGCGTCCGCAGGGAATCGGCCGGCGGAGGCGGCGGCTACACAATAGCATGGAGAGCGGCAGCACCGGATCCAGGTGAGTCTACAACTGTAAATCACGCTCGCCGGGGGATCGAGCCATGCCTATCCATTTCGTCCACCCGTCGGTCGATCCGCCGGAATTGGTTCATATTATTTTTCTCGAAGATCATCGTCAATGGAGTCCCAAGCCATTAGTCCCAGGGAGACGGCGCTGCCGTACGCGCATCCGCCGTTGGCCCCGTCTGACCCCATGGAGGAGCGTCGCAGCGGGGGCAAGGTGGCGTGTGTGCGTCGTCGTGCGTGGTGGTGCTGGTGGTGGGCGGCGAGCGGACATGCCGCGGCTGGCGGAGACGGCACGGAGTCTGGGCAGGGAAGCCGGCGTGTCGGAGAAGACCTCCAGGGTGGCGCGCGGATGAGATGGGGTTCCTCGGCGTCGGCGCCGACGCTGACGGGATCCCCTGCAGCAAAGCCATGCTCCAGTGGCAACGCACCGGCTTCCATTTCCAGCCTGAGAAAAACTAGATGAACCGTACATGCATGATCCATCCATTCCTCCAGCCATTAATCCGATTGCAGGGCATTGTACTGATTTTTCTCCTTTGATTACAGGTGCACAAAAGTGAGGCCACGACCAGGAGCTAGGCGGCGATGGACTCGAGATTTTCTCTCTGTTAATATTGTCTCTCTCCATAAATTCCTATGTCTCCTATCTGAATTAACTTTGTCTCTGTTATTTTTTATGAAGAATCAACAGATTACGAATCCCAGACTCTGAATGCGTGCGACGGGTTTAGTGGGCATGTGTGACTATATCCTACACCTTCGTCTAACTTATGTATTTGGCACTCTCAAGCGATTGTTATGAACCAGTTGCATGCCATATCATAGTGAAGAGGTCATCTCAACAAATTATCCATCTTTTATCCTTTCAACAAAATACAAAGTTGGCTACCTATAGCCACTTCTTATCTTCTCAACCAAGCAGAAAAATGGCCATTTCTAGCCCTCGGTTGCAAATACCCGCAGCCACCTAAATCTATCTAGCAAACCAAGTGCACCCCTAATTACACATATATTCATATACCTATTATAGCATCGGATACACGTAACATGTCCCTCAGCAACGTGCTGGGTATTATCTAGTTACCAAATTATCATCACGGAAGTGTCCACTTCCATGACGATAAATCGCGTGTCACGGAAGTGCTTTCGTCAAGGGTGACCGACACGTGGCATCCACCATAACGGAACGCCGTTAAGCTATCGGGTCGGGTTTTGGATCCCATAACCCGTTAACAGCCCCGACCAATGGGGATTTTCCACGTGTAAAATCATCATTGGCTGGAGGAAACACGTGTCGGCTCATCGTTGGGATAGATGTCATCCACTCATTGGACAGAACGCGCCTATGATACGTCGACACGTGGCACGGCCCAACAGAGGCCCATTCTTGTGAAAAGGCGGGCCCGTTTGACTTGGTCAAAAGGTGGCGGGCCGGCCCATGGAAAGCCTGTTAACGGCATGTTCGCATATAGCCCATTTACAGCCCGCTAACCCAATGCCCTTTACGCCCTATTCGAATTAGGCCCAGTAGCGTCATCTGGGCCATCCAATATGATTCCAGCCCGTTTTCACTTCTGGCCCATGTATGGCCCATGACGTCTTTCGGCCCATATGAGGCCCTATGTAACTCTTGGCCTATTAACGACCCGTGGTGAAACTGGCCCGCAATGAACAGTGTATCACTTTACACCCATTAACGGCCTGTGGTGAAACTGGCCCGTAATGAACAGTGTATCACTTTATACCCATTAATGGCCCGTTATTCCGTTGGGCCATTTCCAGCCCATGTTATCTTTCGGCCTTCTCAGAGCCCATTTATTCTTGGGCTCATTTCCAGCATTCGTTTACTTACGGCCCGTTACTGTCATTTTCTGCTTGTGGGCCAAATTCAGCCCGTGGTTACAGTCGGCCCGTTTGTGGTCCATTAATATGTTGGGCTGTTTTCATAGCGTCATCAAATATGGCCTATTAACGATGGCCTGTTATGGTCGGCCCATGAACGGACGATTCCAATTCTAGCCCGTTTACGGCCATAATGTGGCCTGTTATTGGCCCATGTTTGGCCAATCGATCATACGGCCCGTATAAGGCCCGTTGATGATACGGCCTGTAGAAGGCCCATTGTTTCTACGGCCCGTAGAAGGCCCAATGTTTCTATGACCCGTAGAAGGCCTACTGTTTCTATGGCCCATAGAAGGCCCACTATTTCTACGCCCCGTAGGAGGCCCAGTGTCACTACAGTAAATATTAGCCCATGGTTATTGTGGCCTAGTTTTAAAAAATAGGTTATTGCAGCCACTAGCAAACCGCGGAAAAAGAACTGCACTGACTACAAGCAAACAAATAAACAAGACAACAAGGAAATAAATAAGCAAGCAACTTATGCTAGGCTATCACGGCTATTACACATATTACATCCACTAGGCATCAAAGTTTGCCACCAGTGCAAATATAGGGAACACAGCAGCATATAAATACCGCAGCAAAACAAGTCCAGAACTGAAACCACTTTAGAAGAGTTCAAGAAACAATATCCTGGGTACCCATAATGCTGGCAAGATGCTTAGTAAGCTTATTAACTTTCTCTTGTTTGGCGCTTAAATCCTCCAGCGCTTGCTATTGCACAAGAAAGTACGCATCTGAATTCTGCAGGGACTTCCTCAGTCCTTCGGCTTCTTGCCGCAACACAGCTGACTGATGCCTTTCAGCTTGTAGCTGAGATTGAAGAAGCCGAAGTGATTCAGGCAGCGAGTTCGAAGAGCTTGTGCCAGCGGTACTGGCCAGTAACTCAAACATTACATCAACACAGGACTGTGGGGTTTTCTCATTATCTACAAGATCGTTTTTATCACCTTTCTTGGAGACCAACAGGGTTGTCTCGCTATCTTGAACCTTATCTGCATTACTTTCTCTACCATTGCATAGTGGGGTGCTCTTCTCCAATATTCTGTTTGCATACTACAAGAGAAACAAGCAGACACATCACATGTTTAGCTTGTAGTATACCAAACTCATTTTGGTAAACCTGTTCAGTAGTAAGGTGGACAGGATAACAACATGAAACAAACATATATCTATGTACTATGGTCACTGTATTGGCCATATCATTCTAGTTTATGTTCCTTAATCAAGATAGAGACACAGTTCAACTCATATATTTTTAAGACACAACAGCATAGACAGAATATAAGTGTGAGAAACTACACAGCATTGGCAGCACTTGTAATGTGCCTCACATGAGAACATAATTGTTTATACAACTTAAACTGAAATCAACATAGAGCAAGAAGTTAGAACAGCAATCCAGTTAAAGAAATAGGTTTAAAACATACCTGTTGCGCCATCGGAGTTTCAATTGGATCCTTCAAATTCGAAAGTAGTTGGTATGAGTAAATATAGTGATGTAACAGCAAAGGAGTATGGACCATAGCTACAGAATCTGACCTGAGAATAGTTGCTCTTCTGCTTTAAACGTGGAGTTTGGGTTAGCTATGGTGGTCTTCGTGCTTTGGGCACTTCAGTAGATTTACAAACTGCTCGTGTGGGGGTACTCTGTGGTGGACATGGTGCTTTGTCAACTATAAGTGGGTTACTATCCGCTGGGGTTGCGGTTAGATGGGTTGTAGCTGGTTCTCTGCCCAACGGTGTAAGTGTGCAATCTGGAAGAGTCTCGATTATGTGTGGTGGGGCTAGTTTGCGGGCCAGTACAACCATGGTTCTATCTGCATCGACGGGTAGCACTGTCTTTTGTGAAGAACGGGTTTTTTCTCCCTTAGATACTACCATCACCCCCTCCAATTCAAATGGCTGATAAACAAGAAAAGAAATTGAACGTATAGACATTGTATGATAGACAGATGTGGTAATTCACATATATGTTGTCTAACCAAACAGGACAGCATGACACAATTTCACATATATGATGCCTAACTAAACAGGATAGCATGACACAGTTTCAGATATATGATGGATAACTTAATAGGATATAATGGCATAATTCAACATATGATGAGTACCTAAACAGGATGACATGACAAAACTATATGATATCTTTCTAAAATAGGTTGGGATGAAATAATTCACATACATGTTGTCTAAGTATACAGGATGGCATGATATAACTGACATAATTGATTCATATACTAAGCAGCTGGCACTCGCATGTATGATCTCTAAACTAAGCAGATAGAATTCAATATTGTGCATATGATGTCTAAACTAAGCAATGCAAGACACCATATGCATCATATGAGAAATATAAACATTGCAACTTAGAGCATACACTTTAGATGGGATATAGGACTGGTCATCTGTCTCTGAATCCTCCTCTGAGGAGCTCCCTATAACCTTCGAGATATATGCTTCAACAGGTACCATTGCCTGCTCTGAAGACCTTGTTTTCACTCCAAATTTTTCCATAACCGGCTCAAATGGCTGATACACATGCAGAGTAGTTCAATATACATAGATTGTCGACAAATGGAATACATAATGAAAAAAAGATGGCATGAGATAATTCACATATATGATGCCTGGCTCCATGGCGGTGCATAATTCACATATATGATAACTGGCTGAAAACATGGCATTGCATAATTCACATATCTGATATAGAAAGCAAACATGAGGCATTCACACAAATCATGTCTAATCTAAGCAGATGACATGGCAATGCAAGACACCATATGCATGATATGAGCAATATAACGCAACCAAGTTAGACCATGCACCTCGGGGGGGGGGATACGACTAGTCATCTCTCTCTGAATCCTCCTCTGAGGAGCTATCTGTAACCAGCAAGAAATCTGCATCGACAGGTAGCACTGACTGCTCAGAAGACCTTGTTTTCACTCCAGATTTTCCCATGACCGACTCAAATGGCTGGTGCACAGGAAGAGTAGATGAATGTATAAACATTGTTGACAAATGGAATACATTATGGAAAAAAATATGGCACGATACAATTCACATATACGATGACTGGCTAAACAGGATGGCATTGCATGATTCACGTATATGATGCCTGACTAAAGAAGATGGCATTGCATAATTCCCATATACTCCCTCCGTTCCTAAATATTTGTCTTTTTAGAGATTTCAAATGGACTACCACATACGGATGTATATAGACATATTTTAGAGTGTAGATTCACTCATTTTGTTCCGTATGTAGTCACTTGTTGAAATCTCTAAAAAGACAAATATTTAGGAATCGTGGGAGTATGATATAGAAACCAAACAGGTGGCATTCACAAAAAGCAAATCTAAACTAAGTTGATGACATATAAGATGTATAATGTAAGCAATGCAAGGTGCCATATGCATGATATGACCAACATCAGCATGCCAGGTTAGAGCAAACACCTCAGGTGGTAAATAGGCGTGGTCGGCTCCTTCTGAATCTCCATCTGAACAGTTATCTCCTCTGGAATACAATATGGAAATGCAGGAGAGGGGGGGGGGGCACTTCGCCCACCATGGAGCAGCGTCTGCATGACATTATATTCGCACGCAACGGTCTTCTTTTTTTCTCTACATGTTCAGTAAGATTGTGTACAATATCTGACATGCATAATAAAAAAATAGTTAGATTTTGTAAGGCCTAAGGGGTGCATGCAAAAATCAAGACTGATGGTAGCAAACGAGTGGATGGATCCAAAACTAATGATAGCAGGTAGATTATAGCTTCAGTTTAAAAAGATAGACAATGGATCATCTATTGTTTGTTACCCACCCAACATGAACCACATAGAAGACCCCAGATGAACCAGATAGTAGACAGATACTATTCGTTGCTAGCTCGATATGAGACCCATGGGCAATTAAAAACTCAAGATTGAACGATAAAGTAGCAGGTAATAATAACCGATGTATAATGTAAGCAAACACGAAAGACTGCGACCTCTCTTCCGGGACTGTGTAGTCCTCAGGTTCATCTGCTCAGTCGATGATGGTAATGCAGTTGGCATGGCTGCCGGCAACGGGGAAGATGATCTGAGGCGGCCAAAGAAAGTCTGCAGGGGGGATCTCTGCTGCAGTGAACGCTTCTGTCGATGGTGCACCTCAGGTGGGGTGGATGACGGCACGACAGGAGCATGACATAACACACAGAGTTTTCTTTGACGCCAATCTGAAAATGAAGTAAATCTGTAAGGGCTCCTTAGAATTGGAGGATTCTATAAATGTAGGGACAGGAAAAACACAGGAATAGGATAGGAATGCACGTGCAAAACAGAGCATTTGGAAACATAGGATTTCAGTCAACCTGGGTGTTTGGCTCACATGAATTGGAAGAAGAAAGGAATGGAGAAACAAAGTGATGCGACGAGTGTACAACCTCTTTGGCATAGCCTTGTGGACCTCAGCATCATTGGGTTGGACGTGGAGGATGGTGATGATGCTGGTGTGACTGTTAGAGGCGGGGAAGAAGATCCAAGGCCTCTGGAAACGGCGCCGAGGGTACTGCTCCCCTGTGATGGACGGTTCCGTCGTTGGAGCAGCTCCGCTAAGGTGTACGGCGACGAGGGTGAAGCATGACAAGACAGACAACGTTAATCTGAAGTGGGACCCTAATATCATCTGCAATAGATGATGTAAAATACGTCACTAAAAAGTGCTAGATGTAAAACGCATCAGCCGCGCCACGGCCGCTCCAACAGATGTTGTAAGTACTGTTCACTCTGAACTTAACTGAAGAAAATGAACTTCACAGTCGAAACTAAATTTTACTGCTGAAACTGATTGAACTAGTAACAGAGCATTGCAATAGATGTTTAGGGCGTTCGAGCACTAGTAGCAGAGAAGCAGTGATCTAAATCAGCAGACGCTCGAGCAGGGAACACATTAGCAGAGAGCAAGTCGTGCAGTAGCACCGCGAGCGAGTGCTAAAGCAGCAACTCCTGTAGCTGTCGGAGGTCGTGCAGCAGCAGCAGCGCAAGCGAGAGCAAGAGCAGAGCAGCAGCACGAACAAAAGCAGGAGCAGTGCAGCAGCGCGACCAACAGCAAGAACAGAGCCGCAGCGCAAGCAAGAGCCAGAGCAGCTGCAGGTAGTGCCGTTGTGGAAGTCGCCGCCGAGGAAGCAAGGACATGGGGGGAGATGTCGTGGATGATGTGGGGGGCGACGGCACCGTCGATGGAAATGCCATGTCTGCTCGGTATCGAGCACTGGCAGCCCCATGAGATCGAATAAAAGATAAAATGCAGCGGTGAGTGCAGAACCTCCTTGGTGGCGCCGAGTTGGGCTCGGCTTCATCGGAGGAATTGGTGAGGGTGCTGCGATTTCGGTGGGGCAGGTCAAGACGGTGCTGTGGGGATTGGGGTGGCGCGATAGATGAGGCGAACATCGGGGCAGCTCCTTGGAGGTGGAGGACGGGGCGGCTGATCCGGCGGGACGATGATATCGACAACGGATCCTCATCCGCTACGGTGGATGAGGGACGGCGAGCTGTTGCGGTGGACGACGTAGTCGGGGAAGAGTCTCCAGCTGGGCGGCGGTCGGGAGGCCGACGGAGGAGCGTGGGGTTTTGCGGGTTTTGGCGGCCTCGGTGTACGAATGGGGGGGTGAAGTGGGAGGGGTAGCCAAGCTTAGGACGTGCTTGTCTGAAATGTATGGTAAGTTACCAACGTACCCCCACTGGTTTTGACACCGCGACGTGGAGCTTCATTTCCGGCTGAGGGGTAGAAGGGGGATTTTGTGTGTTTGGGCTGCGGGAGCGATTTCGGATGAGGAGGGAGTTCTCGCGCGCGTCCAAATTTCAGGATAACAAGGCGCGGCGCGGGTTGAAGAAGCGGGAGTTTCAAAGCAGGTGAGACAAAAGATACTCGAGAAATTTCGGGATAACAAGGTGCGGATTCCTTGTTCGGCAGAACAAACTTAACATGTAAAAAAAACAATTCATACAAGACACAAGAGAGTCATGTCCCCTTTTACTATATTGCTATAGATGCCATTGAAAAAACTACAACAAAAATGTAAAAAAAAACGGGAGAACAAGATTACCCTACACAGTACCAAATCGATTCGCACTTCCCTCAACAACAACAAAAAACAAATCAATTCCCACCAAAGAAAGAGTAATGTCCCTTTTTATATGATTACAGATGCCATGATCTCGAATTTCAATTTTCGAATCCACGTTATGTTGAATTCGAATATATCATTAGGTGAACTCGCGGTTTATAATTGATGTAGTCATACATTTTGATCTTCCATCATATATGAACATTTTACTCCACCATGTGAACATATATATTGTCGTCTACCATATGGACTAAATTTGAATCAATTTTCCTTATTTGAATACGATTTTTGTCAAGTTATATAATAATTTAAATATTATCTTGATAACAAAAAGACATGCATATAACAGTAATCATATTTCACTATGAACTACATGTACCATACGCTCTCCAATTCAAATATTTGTATCCATTTTATGTTGAATTAAAATCATAGTACATTATTGGTCTAGGTAGCGAGATGTTCGGGATAATCTAAACCTTGTTTTCATACGTATAATTTTTGGCTGAATTGGGACAAGTTTTGGTATAAGCCTCTTGCAAAACCGGAGATTCTCTCAACAAGCCTCGTGGTTCCGAGAGGGAACGTGTCACCTTTGTGTGTGAAACGATATACGCTGCCTCCCCCTGATTTTATTTACAGAGGCAACATAGAACTATATGAGTGCCCTATTAAATTTTGGAATTATTTCGGGTTCATTTGACCTTCTTATACATTAATTGAGTCTCTGGACTTTTAATGTGCATAATCTAAATATGAATTGCATGCACATGCTCCGGTGCACCAAAGTGGGTTGAAAAATCACATGTGTGTCCTTGGTTGAATTTCTAGTTCCCATGGAAGAAATGAGAATGAAATTCAAACATCTGGGCGTCATGACTCTGCCGAGAACATCGAGAAACTTAGATTTTAAATACATGTAAATCCAAAACTCGGCTGGAAATCATGAAACTTGGCATGGTGTCATGTCATGGCACTAACATGTTGTGGTAAAAAATTGGGCTAATTTGGAAGCTCGTGGTTCTAAGAGGGAACGTGCCACCTTTGAGTGT